>NW_028162048.1:0-12500 GCF_964263955.1 Coregonus lavaretus
GGAAGTGGTTAGAGAATTTGGCACCTGAAACAGCTTCATTCCTGCAATCTAGAGCCATCATCATCATGCTTAGTTGTAGGTAAAAGATATGTAGATGTTTCTGCATAGGTTATCTAACCTCTTTACCTGTTCAATTTTCATTTTCATTAATGATGCACATTGATTCTTTAAGAACTTTTATTCCTTAGGAGTTTAGTACAACTGTCACACTGCACAGTATAATAATAATAAGTAAAGCAATTTTAGTTAATTGTGTATCTATGTGTTGTCATTTGAGTGTTGAAAAGAGCAATCTAAATGCCTGTCAATCTTTGCATGCATAGCTCCGTCTATGAATGTCATGGTGGTTGCATTTCCCCAGCCCCGTTACTCAGCTCATCAAACAAAGTGGCAGGGTCATTCTCTGGAAATGGCAGATCCCGCCTTTAGCGTCGGACAGTTATCTGGATAAAAGATTGAAAGGAATGCAAGCAGTACATGTAGTCCTCATTTATTTTCTAAAGTCTGTATCAACCTTGCCAGCATGCGCGCCATCTAATATATTTAGACAAGCTACTCTAACTTGATTGATAGCCTGAAATGGCTTCTTGGTAGCTAGTAATGAGGTTGGGAGACTGGGAACCTATTTAGCGGTCTAGCTAAAGCCAACTTCATAAAATTGCTAGGTGGCTAGTGTTACAGAGAAACCACATTTTTTATTTATTTGTTGTTTGATTTATTCATCAAGAAGGAATCAATAGGCTACAAAGCTTGATCACATTCATTTACAAACATACGTCCTGCGCTTCACCGGCAGCTGAAATCGAATCAAACGCTGTGTGTGTCACTCTACACTCCCCCTTCTCCACTGACGATACTGACGACACTGACGATACTGCCGACACTGACGACACTGACGACACTGACGACACTGACGACACTGACGACACTGACGATACTGACGACACTGACGAGACTGACGACACTGACGACACTGACGACACTGACGACACTGACGACACTGACGATACTGACGATACTGACGACACTGACGATACTGACGATACTGACGACACTGACGACACTGACGACACTGACGACACTGACGATACTGACGACACTGACGATACTGACGATACTGACAATACTGACGACACTGCACACACTACAGTATCTAGCGTCCTGCCCAGGCATCTCTTTGCTCCATGCACCTTGGAAGGAACCACTTACTAGTGACAACAGGGGAGGATTTGCCTGCTTCAATCAGTGTACTGCTGACAGATCTTTTTATAATTAATTATTATAAAAGTTTAGAAATTAAAACCACTGTACTCTTAATGGGCTTGTTAGCTATGTAGCTACGTCACTATCTACACTACAGAAACCAGTCCAACTAACTTTTTACTGTATAAAAGTTGAACTCATAGAGCAGAGTTCTTCAATTCAACTCCAGTCATTGCGCTAATGCTAGTTAGCGTTGGCTTGTGAAACTACCTCTAACTCCCTTCACACTGGACACAGAGAAATAAAAATGGTATCCATGAGTTCATCTGGCTCTGGGGAAGTAGATAAAGGGCCTCATTGACTAAATCCCAAAGTATCCCTTTAAGTCCCTGACGGGCCCCAAACCGGTGGAACGCTGTCCTGCCCATGTGACCTCACACAGGGTAGGGAACGAATGGTATTGGAACCCAGAGATGAGAGAGAGAGTTAATCTCTGCGAAGTACATTCATTTACGTCAATTTCCTTTGACGAGGCTCTGCCATAACTTCTGATTAGCCAACTCAGTGTGTTTTAGTTGGATACAAAACAGTGTATGGAAAGAGGGACAGTGAGCTATTGAGAGAGTGAGCTATTTCTTAAGGGTTTTTCTGACTTCTTTATCTGATTAGAAGTGTTCAGTAACCTTTAATTTGACCTAACCTTGAGAATTACACGCACCCACACACACACACACACACACAGTCCGGAGCAAAACAAATGTATGTAGTAATTGGCCTCTTCTGTCACAGTGTCATCTCTCATTTCTGTATTAATTAAAACTACTTGAATAAAATTTTTTTCTCTCTCTCTCTCCTTCACTCTCCAAATCTCACCCCTTTCCCTTCTGATCTAGGATCAGATTACCCTAACCACTAACTTACATTTTAGTCATTTAGCAGACGCTCTTATCCAGAGTGACTTACAGTTAGTGAGTGCTTACATTTTCATACTGGCCCCCCGTGGGAATCGAACCCACAACCCTGGCGTTGCAAACGCCATGCTCTACCAACTGAGCTACACGGGACTGTTATTATGACCTTAACTATTATGGCAATGCCAAACTGACCTAAGATTAGTTGTCTTGACTTGGGGGATCATATTACCCTTATGCTCACCTCAACCGTTATGGGGGAAAAAAACGGATCTAAGGTCAGTGTCTTTGGGAACAACCATCCTACTCCCTTGCGGCATGACTAGGGCACTATGTTGTTCTGATCTAACCCTAACCAATATGGTGGAAATGTTCAAACTGACCCCAAATCAGTCTTGGGGAAACAGAATCATACGCCCCCGTGGAATGACTATAGGGTCAGTAGTTTTTGGACCATGGATAAATTAGGTTGCTCTAATTGTTATAGATTATAACTAGAATTTTACCTGGTCAGATCGCCATGTGGGCAAGAAAAACCTTTCTCTGAGATTGTCGCCAGTTGGTTTTTGAAAACCAATCACACTCCAATCCTCTGCTGCTGGCGGAATGTTTCGTAGCTTGGGTGGCGCTTTGAAATGACATTACAATGCCTCAGAACAGGGCTTGCCATCTAAGAGTTCCACAGTTGGTTTACAGAGCAATCACTGGCAATGACTGGAGAACAGACAAAGACCATTTGTGTGTGAATGTCTGGGCTCTAAAAACCTCTCTGTTGTTTAAGTGTTGGGCTGACCCCGCATAACAATATATTGGCTCACTAGACCACCCACTTGGCCACACACACACACACACACACACACACACACACACACACACACACACACACACACACACAAACACACACACAATCAACCCCTCCATTGCTTACTTTATGTTGTGTGCACAGGTGTGAACACCAAACTGGTGACCTTGCCGATTTATCTCTTTCTTTCCACCTTCTGAGTGACGGGAATCAGAAACTTAACTAAAACCTTGGAACGAGATTGAAACTCTAACTTCTTACTGTGTGTGTGTGTGTGTGTTTGTGTGTGTGTGTATATGTGTTTGTGTGTGTGTATGTGTGTGTGTGAATCTGTGTGTATGTGCGTGTGTGTGTGTGTGTGTATGTGTGTTTGTGTGTGCATGTCTGCATGTCTTATGTTATCGTAGCTAACCATTGCTGCATATGTTTAATAGAACAATAACAATGCTTTCAAGGACATGAGGGAGGGAGGGAGGGAGGGAGGGAGGGAGGGAGGGAGGGAGCAAGAGAGAGATTGGTGACCTGTTGCCACAGGAAAAGGGCAACCAGTGAAGAACAAACACCATTGTATGTTTATTTATTTTCCCTTTTGTACTTTAACTATTTGCACATAATATGACAGTTGTACCAGTTGTACCAGTTGTACCAGTTGTATCAGTTTACCAGTTGTATCAGTTTACCAGTTGTATCAGTTATATCAATTGTATCAGTTGTATCAGTTGTACCAGTTGTACCAGTTGTATCAGTTGTACCAGTTGTATCAGTTCTATCAGTTCTATCAGTTGTATCAGTTGTACCAGTTGTACCAGTTGTACCAGTTGTATCAGTTGTACCAGTTGTACCAGTTTACCAGTTTACCAGTTGTACCAGTTGTATCAGTTGTACCAGTTGTATCAGTTGTACCAGTTGTACCAGTTTACCAGTTGTACCAGTTCTATCAGTTATATCAGTTGTACCAGTTGTACCAGTTGTATCAGTTTACCAGTTGTATCAGTTCTATCAGTTCTATCAGTTCTATCAGTTGTATCAGTTTACCAGTTGTACCAGTTGTATCAGTTGTATCAGTTCTATCAGTTCTATCAGTTCTATCAGTTCTATCAGTTGTATCAGTTGTACCAGTTGTATCAGTTGTACCAGTTGTATCAGTTCTATAAGTTGTATCAGTTGTACCAGTTGTATCAGTTTATCAGTTGTACCAGTTGTATCAGTGTACCAGTTGTACCAGTTTACCAGTTGTACCAGTTGTGTCAGTTGTACCAGTTCTATCAGTTGTATCAGTTGTATCAATTGTACCAGTTCTATCAGTTGTATCAATTGTACCAGTTGTATCAGTTGTATCAGTTGTATCAGTTGTATCAGTTTACCAGTTTACCAGTTTACCAGTTGTATCAGTTGTATCAGTTGTATCAGTTGTATCAGTTTACCAGTTTACCAGTTTACCAGTTGTATCAGTTGTACCAGTTGTATCAGTTGTATCAGTTGTATCAGTTGTATCAGTTTACCAGTTGTATCAGTTGTATCAGTTCTATCAGTTCTATCATTTATATCAGTTGTACCAGTTATATCAGTTTTATCAGTTGTACCAGTTGTATCAGTTGTACCAGTTGTATCAGTTGTACCAGTTGTATCAGTTGTACCAGTTGTACCAGTTGTACCAGTTGTATCAGTTGTACCAGTTGTACCAGTTGTACCAGTTGTACCAGTTGTACCAGTTTACCAGTTGTATCAGTTGTATCAGTTGTATCAGTTCTATCATTTATATCAGTTGTACCAGTTATATCAGTTTTATCAGTTGTACCAGTTGTATCAGTTGTACCAGTTGTATCAGTTGTACCAGTTGTACCAGTTGTACCAGTTGTATCAGTTGTACCAGTTGTACCAGTTGTATCAGTTTTATCAGTTGTACCAGTTGTATCAGTTGTACCAGTTGTACCAGTTTACCAGTTGTACCAGTTGTGTCAGTTGTACCAGTTCTATCAGTTGTATCAATTGTACCAGTTGTATCAATTGTACCAGTTCTATCAGTTGTATCAATTGTACCAGTTGTATCAGTTGTATCAGTTGTATCAGTTGTATCAGTTTACCAGTTGTATCAGTTGTATCAGTTTACCAGTTTAATCAGTTGTATCAGTTGTACCAGTTCTATCAGTTGTATCAGTTGTACCAGTTGTATCAGTTGTATCAGTTTACCAGTTGTATCAGTTGTATCAGTTCTATCAGTTCTATCATTTATATCAGTTGTACCAGTTATATCAGTTTTATCAGTTGTACCAGTTGTATCAGTTGTACCAGTTGTATCAGTTGTACCAGTTGTATCAGTTGTATCAGTTTACCAGTTGTATCAGTTGTATCAGTTGTATCAGTTCTATCATTTATATCAGTTGTACCAGTTATATCCGTTTTATCAGTTGTACCAGTTGTATCAGTTGTACCAGTTGTATCAGTTGTACCAGTTGTACCAGTTGTATCAGTTGTACCAGTTGTACCAGTTGTACCAGTTGTACCAGTTCTATCATTTATATCAGTTGTACCAGTTATATCAGTTGTACCAGTTGTATCAGTTGTACCAGTTGTATCAGTTGTACCAGTTGTACCAGTTGTACCAGTTGTATCAGTTGTACCAGTTGTACCAGTTGTATCAGTTTTATCAGTTGTACCAGTTGTATCAGTTGTACCAGTTGTATCAGTTGTACCAGTTGTACCAGTTGTACCAGTTGTACCAGTTGTATCAGTTGTATCAGTTGTACCAGTTTACCAGTTGTATCAGATGTATCAGTTGTATCAGTTATATCAGTTGTATCAGTTGTACCAGTTTACCAGTTGTACCAGTTGTACCAGTTGTTTCAGTTTACCAGTTTTTATTACATTTGTCGTTGTAGCACTGCATCCCACATATGTAACGATGAGTCCTTCCTGTATTACAGGAAATCTTTGCAGATGATGTATGCCGTCCAAATGGTACCCTATTCCTTAGACTTTGACCAGAACCCTATGAGCTATTGAAATCAAATCATCAAATCAAATCAAATCAAATTGTATTTGTCCCATGCGCCGAATACAACAGGTGTAGACCTTACCGTGAAATGCTTACTTACAAGCCCTTAACCAACAATTCAGTTCAAAGGGAATGGAGTGCCATTTGGTAGGCAGACAAGTGGACTATTATGTAATCTACAGTACATAAACCAGGCCTGACAGTTAGTCCCTCTGTGTCTCCCAACCCTGTGTGTGTCTGGGGACAATGACCAGACCCCCTACAGCATGCCTGAACTCCTACACTCCTCCTTATCCTCCCGCTCTCTTCCCTCGCTCTCTTCCCTCGCTCTCTTCCCTCGCTCTCTTCCCTCGCTCTCCTCCCTCGCTCTCCTCCCTCGCTCTCTTCCCCCGCTCTCTTCCCTCGCTCTCTTCCCTCGCTCTCCTCCCTCGCTCTCCTCCCTCGCTCTCTTCCCCCGCTCTCTTCCCTCGCTCTCTTCCCTCGCTCTCCTCCCTCGCTCTCCTCCCTCGCTCTCTTCCCCCGCTCTCTTCCCTCGCTCTCCTCCCTCGCTCTCCTCCCTCGCTCTCTTCCCCCGCTCTCTTCCCCCGCTCTCCTCCCTCGCTCTCTTCCCTCGCTCTCTTCCCCCTCTCTCCTCCCTCGCTCTCTTCCCCCTCTCTTCCCTCGCTCTCTTCCCTCGCTCTCTTCCCTCGCTCTCTTCCCTCGCTTTTTTCCCTCGCTCTCTTCCCTCGCTCTCTTCCCTCGCTCTCTTCCCTCGCTTTTTTCCCTCGCTCTCTTCCCCCGCTCTCTTCCCCCGCTCTCTTCCCCCGCTCTCTTCCCCCGCTCTCTTCCCTCGCTCTCTTCCCCCGCTCTCTTCCCTCGCTTTCTTCCCCCGCTCTCTTCCCTCGCTTTCTTCCCTCACTCTCTTCCCTCGCTCTCTTCCCTCACTCTGTTGCACTGACACCATAGAGGATTGAAAGACACTCTCGTTACAAAACGTAATGCACATAAGCACTGTATACAGAGACACAAGCGTGCACGCAAGCACAAAACAAACACACTCCCTCACACACACACACACACACACACACACTCACACACACACACACACACACACACACTCCAGGTCTCTGGCCCCGGCTTTGAGTTACATGGCTGGTTTCTTTTCCCTAATCCCCTGAAATGAGACTTGGGAATGTCAGGAAAACCCTGGGCAGTGAACACACACCCACCCTGGGCCGTGGCCGGTGCTTGATGCTCCAGGAGGTAACACTGCTGCATTGTTCCTAACTTCCTCTATGGCATTCCTGGGATCTCAGGGGCTTTGTCCATCTGTGTGTGTGTGTTTGTGTCCGCTCTGACCCCTCCACCTGCCTATGGTAAGAGTGAATGATCCTGATTTCTAATAACAGGGAAGGATGACACACACACACTCACACACACACACACACACACACACACACACACTCAAACACACACACTCACACTCCACTCCCTTGTTGTAAACATCTGTTAAATAACTGTACTTTAGGAATTTTTAATCATCCCGTTTTCATTCCAGTGCCATCAAGTAGATAATATTATCTCTATTATAATAACAAGGAGGGGACTTGTTGGCATGTTAAATCCAACCACTCCCTAACACACGCACACGCACACGCACACCAATCCAACCTCCCTAACTAGCGTGTCAAAACTAATACCCCTTAGTAACAAAGAATTCCCAGTTCCGTCACGTGGAACAGGGAGTGTGTTTTGGTTCAGGTCTACGAAACAACACTCACTGATGTCACAAAGACAACGGAATGTCAGCAGTCCAGCTAAACTTGAGCGCATCTCAATGGTCTGAAGTGGCTTCCTCTTCTCTTTCCTCTTCTTATCTCCTCTCCTACATTGGTACTCATTCAAAAACACAGCAATATGGAGAAAATATGGTGACAAGCAATAGGTGAATCCCTCTAGTATTTGTTGAAATCAGTCCTGCTTTTTTACATTAGTGCAGACAAAGAGACAAAGGAAAGGAGATGAGGAGAGGAAGCTACTGTTATCGAGATGCACCCTATGTCTGGCTGTAGAGTATTGAGATGCATGTAAAGGATAGCAAAAAAGGAGATGAGGAGAGAAAGCCACTGTAGAGTATTGAGACGCAGCCACTGTTTATGAGAAGCGAGACACTTCCTGTATGTGGAGTGCCAGACTCTTCTTGTAGACGTTGCCCCCCCCACCCCCCCTTCCTCCTCCCTTTTCTCCATCAGGGCATAGAGAACCATTTAAGCATCAACATCAACAAAATGGCTGATAGAATGAGGAGAAAGTGACCCCCCCCCCCCCCCCCCCCCCCTCCACACACACACACACATGCACGCACACACACTCCCTGCAGACTCAACCCGTTGGGGCTTGTTAAATAGTCATTAGTATGACCCCCCAACCGTGACGCTGAACAGTTCTGAACCACACACCAATTACACACAAAGACTCAAATTTAATACAGAAATGAACTGCAGAGAGTGGGGGGGTGGAGAGGGTCTGAGTCAGGGACAGAGAGAAAAGAAAAGAGAGGGATCAGAGTATTTCCTGGAGGAGTGGCTGGATCAGAGTATTTCCTGGAGGAGTGGCTGGATCAGAGTATTTCCTGGAGGAGTGGCTGGATCAGAGTATTTCCTGGAGGAGTGGCTGGATCAGAGTATTTCCTGGAGGAGTGGCTGGATCAGAGTATTTCCTGGAGGAGTGGCTGGATCAGAGTATTTCCTGGAGGAGTGGCTGAATCAGAGTATTTCCTGGAGGAGTGGCTGGATCAGAGTATTTCCTGGAGGAGTGGCTGGATCAGAGTATTTCCTGGAGGAGTGGCTGGATCAGAGTATTTCCTGGAGGAGTGGCTGGATCCGAGTATTTCCTGGAGTAACGGCTGAATCAGAGTATTTCCTGGAGGAGTGGCTGAATCAGAGTATTTCCTGGAGTAATGGCTGAATCAGAGTATTTCCTGGAGGAGTGGCTGGATGAATTAGACTATTAGACATCTGGGGGTCTGGGTGTGTGTTCGAGTTCATTCCAGGATAATCAGATCTGACTGCTAAAGCTCTCTGTGTATGTCAGCATTCATAAGGACTACATAAGGTTGACATATCCCAGACATAATGAAACATTAGTAAGATGGCACATCCTTTGTTCTGATCTTGTTCTCATCTTGTTGTTGGTCTGTCATCATTGAGGCAATAGCCAGGGGGAGACAGAGGAGCTGAGTGCCTTATGTCACTGTTACGTCATGCTATGTCAGTCTTAATACCTCTCCTAACCTAAGTCTTCTCTACTCTACCTCTCTTCCAGGTGCGTAGCCAGGGTGTGACAGAGGAACTGAAGTGCCTCAGTCTGCTGAATGCTCTGGATAAAGACCAGGACATCCCAGAGAACCTGGCTCAGCTGTTTGGAGAACCCTGCATCAAGCTGGCAGAGGGCATCAAGGCCTACATCTCAAAGGTAAGACTAGCACCCTATTTCCTAGATAGTGCACTACTCTGGCACCCTATTTCCTAGATAGTGCACTACTCTGGCACCCTATTCCCTAGATAGTGCACTACTACAAGGCTTACTTCTAAATTATAAGACCACACAGACGTAGGCTGTGTCTGAAATAACCCCCTATCTCTACTGTAGATATTGTAACTTTAGTATAAAGGCCTATGTATGGACATTCCAATAGCTAGCACAGCCCAAATCGGGTAGATGGAGGACATATTTAAAAGCAATATACCTTGGTATGTGGACCGGCTGACATATTTGTTTTGCACCATTTGGAATGTTTGGATTCATTTATGCATTTTTTATCACCTGTAAAAAGGAATTCTAGAATGTGCTAGAATTCTATCACGCCAGAACTCTATTGTGCTGCCTTGTGGAGAGGACTGCGAATAATCATGTAGATTCACACCTGTGTTGTACGAACACAGTGAATTAGTCTGAGAGGGAGCCGATATGCGCCAGTCCTTGTGTGTGTGTGAGTGTGTGTGGGTCTGTCCCAGTACTCTTGGCTGCCACTGCAGTGCCCGGAGACATAGAAGCGGTAGAAGTAGAATGTCAAATTCTACATTGTAGAACAGCAGCAGCAGCCGAGCCAAGAGTACTGGGGGCAGATTGTCTGACTCTCAGACCAATCCACTGTTTTATTTGTAGAACACTGGTGTTCAGGGAACATTCTGCATGCTGTCGACACAAAGGTTCTCTCTCTCTACATACATTCCATTTTCTGTGAGAAGAGAGGAGAGCGGTGGGTTTTTCACCCCACTGTTTTGACGATGTTGGGTTAATGGAGTTCTGCCTCTGTAATGGTTAGAGTTCCTTCCTAAAGCTATAGGCTGTTCTCCATTTCAACGCACACGTAACGTACATATGTGAACACACACACAGCCAAAGGCTGTACACGCACACGGTTGAGGTCAAGTGCCCCCAAACCTTGGGACACCATTCCCAGGGTCTGACCATCGTAGATCAACACGACCTAAATCATTCATCTCTGGTAGTACAATGAGTCACACAGATCGCGGGCTATATGTATCAAGCTTCCCAGAGTACAATCTTAAATGTAAAGGTGCCTGGAAGAACCTTTTGGGTTTCCACACCAGCGGTACCTTTCCAGTTGAAAAAGCTTCCTCGAAAGAACCCCTCTGAAAAGGGTCTTCGAGGAACCCCTCTGAAAAGATTCCTTGAGGAACCCCTGTGTAAAGGTTCAAACCGGAAACTTTTTGTGACGGGATATATGTATAATAATATATTGTAGAGGTGAGCGTAAATGTCATTCCTGTTCATCATGTTAAGTTTGTACACTGCCATTTAAAATGTTACTTGAATATTTATACATGTTACATATTCTAATATAATATTTATAATATTAACATTGCTGATTCCATACAACAATAAAGTGGTAACTATTCCAACATAGACTCTCGAGGAACTCATACCCCTCTGTTAGCCTCATTGAAGCTACAAAACTGTCAGTGTTCAACCTTAACATGTGATGACAATACAACAGAACAGATGAACAGGACATTTACTCTAACAGGTGGCTATTAAAATATCTACACTGTATATACAAAAGTATGTGGACATCCCTTCAAATTAGTGGATTCGGCTATTTCAGTCACACCCGTTGCTGATACGTGAATAAAATCGAGCACACAGCCATGCAATCTCCATAGGACCTTGGTAGTAGAATGGCCTTACTGAAGAGCAAAATTGACTTTCAATGCGGCACCGTCTTAGGGTGCCACCTTTTCAACAAGTCAGTTCATCACATTTCTGCCATGCTAGAGCTGCCCCGGTCAACTGTAAGTGCTGTCATTGTGAAGTGGAAATGTCTTGGAGCAACAACGGCTCAGCTGCGAAGTGGTAGGCCACACAAGCTCACAGAACAGGACAGCCAAGTGCTGAAGCGCATAGCGTGTAAAAATCGCCTGTCTTCGGTTGCAACACTCACTACCGAGTTCCAAACTGCCTCTGGAAGCAATGTCAGCACAATAACTGTTCGTTGGGAGCTTCATGAAATGGGATTCCATGGCCGAGCAGCCGCACACAAGCCTAAGATCACCATGCGCAATGTCAAGCGTTGGCTGGAGTGGTGTAAAGCTCGCCGCGATTGGACTCTGGAGCAGTGAAAACGCGTTCTCTGGAGTGATGAATCACTTTTCACCATCTGGCAGTCCGGTGGACAAATCTGGGTTTGGCAGATGCCAGGAGAACGCTACCTGCCCGAATGCATAGTGCCAACTGTAAAGTTTGGGGGAGGAGTAATGGTCTGGGGCAGTTTTTTCATGGTTCGGGCTAGGCCCCTTAGTTCCAGTGAAGGGAAATCTTAACTCTACACCATACAATGACATTCTAGATGATTCTGTGCTTCCAACATTGTGGCAACAGTTTGGGGAAGGCCCTTTCCTGTTTCAGCATGACAATGTCCCCGTGCACAAAGCGAGGTCCATACAGAAATGGTTTGTCGAGATCGGTGTGGAAGAACTTGACTGGCCTGCACAGAGCCCTGACCTCAACCTCATCGAACACCTTTGGGATGAATTGTGGAAAGCCTTCCCAGAAGAGTGGAGGCTGTTATAGCAGCAAAAGGGGGACCAACTCTATATTAATGCCCATGATTTTGGAATGAGATGTTCGGTGTCCACATACTTTTGGTCACGTAAGTCGCTCTGGATAAGAGCGTCTGCTAAATGACTAAAATGTAAAATGTAAATGTAGTGTATCTTAAAGCCACGCCCCTACTAAGCCTCCACTCCAGGGTTCCTCCAGGAACCCGTTGCTACATTGAACCATTAAAGGTTCCTCCAGTAACCCCTCAACTAACTGTTGACTAGCAATGGTTCTTTGAGGAACTCCAGGAGTTACTTGAGGATCTCCAGGGTTCATCGAGTCACCACTAATTGTAAGAGTGTAGAAGTGCTGACTCGGGATCAGTTTGGTATTTTATATCACAATGAATAGCATTATATGGACAGGGAGAACCTGATCCCAGATCAGCACTCCTACTATGAGATGCTTCATGAATACAGGCCCTGAGTCACTTAGATTTGCTGCTGGTTTTCGATTGAGTCAGTTGTTTCATGATGAGTTAGAC
>NW_028162048.1:17500-32500 GCF_964263955.1 Coregonus lavaretus
CACACATGCACACACACACACACTCCCAATGATATATATTAGCGGTGGCGGGTCGTCAAATCTCATTGTGCTAATTGAGAGAAGCTGTAGTCCATTATCTGTTGGCAGAGACAGAGGATCCTAATGTGAAACACATGGACTACTGCACACACTCACCACATACACACACCACACACATACACACACACACACTGTGTTCACGCAAAATGCACACATGCACACTCACTACACACACACACACACACACACACACACACACACACTGCACGCACACACTCAGAGACATGAAGTGATGAAAAATCATGAAGATGGCTGCCGTTTTACGGCTCCTAACCAATTGTGCTATTGTGTGTGTTTTTTCGCGTTATTTGTAACTTATTCTGTACATAATGTTTCTGCCACTGTCTCTTATGACTGAAAATAGCTTCTGGATATCAGGACAGCGATTACTCACCTCATACTGGACGGAGATTTTTTCTTTAACGAGTCGGACGCAAAGGATTTTCTTCAGACACCCGACAAGGCCCAAATCCACGTCATTCGCATGAGAAAGAGACAGAGATATCGGGGACTCTCTATAAGCTGTCTCATTGTTGTCTGTGATCAGGCCTACCAATGTTGTGTCGTCTGCAAACTTAATGATGGTGTTGGAGTCGTGCCTGGCCACGCAGTCATGGGTGAACAGGGAGTACAGGAGGGGACTGAGCACGCACCCTTGAGGGTCCCCGTGTTGAGGATCAGAGTGACAGATGTGTTGTTACCTACCCTTACCACCTGGGGGCGGCCCGTCAGGAAGTCCAGGATCCAGTTGCAGGGGGAGGTGTTTAGTCCCAGGGTCCTTAGCTTAGTGATGAGATTTGAGGGCACTATGGTGTTGAACACTGAGCTGTAGTCAATGAATAGCATTCTCACGTAGGTGTTCCTTTTGTTCAGGTGGGAAAGGGCCGTGTGGAGTGCATTAGAGATTGTATCATCTGTGGATCTGTTGGGGCGGTATGCAAGTTGGAGTGGGTCTAGGGTTTCTGGGATAATGGTGTTGATGTGAGCCATGACCAGCCTTTCAAAGCACATCATGGCTACAGACGTGAGTGCTACGGGTCGGTAGTCATTTAGGCAGGTCATGGCTCTTAGTATTCTTGGGCACAGGGACTATGGTGGTCTGCTTGAAACATGTTGGTATTACAGACTCAGTCAGGACAGGTTGAAAATGTCAGTGAAGACACTTGCCAGTTGGTCAGCACATGCTTGGAGTACACGTCCTGGTAATCGTCTGGCCCTGCGGCCTTGTGAATGTTGACCTGTTTGAAGGTCTTACTCACATCGGCTATGGAGAGCATGATCACACAGTCGTCCGGAACAGCTGATGCTCTCATGCATGCTTCAGTGTTGCTTGCCTCGAAGTGAGCATAAAAGTAATTTAGCTCGTCTGGTAGGCTTGTGTCACTGGGAAGCTCGCGGCTGTGCTTCCCTTTGTAATAGTTTGCAAGCCCTGATGGAGAGAGAGCCCGATGATGGACAGAGAGCCCGATGATGGAGAGAGAGCACGATGATGGAGAGAGAGCCCGATGATGGAAAGAGAGCCCGATGATGGAGAGAGAGCCCGATGATGGAGAGCTCGATGATGGAGAGAGAGCCCGATGATGGAGAGAGAGCCCGATGATGGAAAGAGAGCCCGATGATGGAGAGAGAGCCCGATGATGGAGAGAGAGCCTGGATGGAGAGAGAGCCCGATGATGGAGAGAGCCTACACCTGGTAGTTATTATTACAGGGAGAGAGAACAGGTAGTTGATACACCTGGTAGTTATTATTACAGGGAGAGAGAACAGGTAGTTGATACACCTGGTAGTTATTAATACAGGGAGAGAGAACAGGTAGTTGATACACCTGGTAGTTATTATTACAGGGAGAGAGAACCGTCAATAAACCTCGTAGAGAATCATTACATTTACATTTACGTCATTTAGCAGACGCTCTTATCCAGAGCGACTTACAGTTAGTGAGTGCATACATAATTATTATTATTATATTTTTTTCATACTGGACCCCCATGGGAATCGAACCCACAACCCTGGCGTTGCAAACGCCATGCTCTACCAACTGAGCTACATCCCTGCCAGCCATTCCCTCCCCGACCCTGGACGACGCTGGGCCAATTGTGCGCCGCCCCATGGGTCTCCCGGTCGCAGCCGGCTACGACAGAGCCTGGATTCAAACCAGGATCTCTAGTGGCACAGCTAGCACTGCGATGCAGTGCCTTAGACCACTGCGCCACTCGGGAGGTTAATCATCACATCCCTCCTCTTCTCAATGGCCCTTTTTGTCCTCCCGCTATTCCCTTCCTCTTTTCACCTCTCCACCATCCCGTCTCCTAGTCATTAAACTGCTGGTTCATTTGGGTAGTCTCTGGTCCCGGGGATGGAGGAGAGGAGGAAGAGGGTGATGAGAGGAAAGAGAGCGATAGGGTGTTACTGTAGAAACACTGTCTCTAGATCTTGGCTACTGTAGATACATTATTTAACCATCCAAACCATCAAAGGGCAGGCAGACACACACTCATACGTAGACAGTATGGGACGTGACGCGTACCAACAAAGTGGACTCTATTCAGCAGGGTTAAAAATGTCTAAAGACGACTAACGAATGATGGCCAGAGGTGTGTGGGGGGGGGGGTCACAAAAGTCTTAGTGTTAGTCTAATTTTTACCAGAAACATAAACTCACAAAAGCATCTGTGTGTCTAGTGTCTAGTTGTCTACCCCCCTCCTTGCTCTCCCTCCATCACTCCCTCTGTCCTCCCGCTCTCCCTCCCTCTCTCCCTCCACCCCTCCTGCCCTCTGTCCTCCCTCCTTGCCCTCCATCCATCCATCCCTCCCTCTCTCCCTCGCTCCGTCCCTCCCTCTGTCCTCCCTCGCTCCCCCTTCTTGCTCTCCCTTCATCTCTCCCGTCGTCCCGGGCCAAGGTTTGGAGTCAGCCACCTGTCTGGTGCGCTTTGTGTCTTTAAAAAGAAGAAGAAGAGAGAAAGAAGGAAAGAAAGAGTCTCGATCCATAACCTGTAAACAGAGGAGACTGGGAGAGGAAAAGAAAGGAACACTAAAGGAGAGAGAGAGAGAGAGAGAGAGAGAGAGAGAGAGAGAGAGAGAGAGAGAGAGAGAGAGAGAGAGAGAGAGAGAGAGAGAGAGACAGAGAGACAGAGAGAGAGAGAGAGAGAGAGAGAGAGAGAGAGAGAGAGAGAGAGAGAGATAGTGTAGAAACCGAAAGAAAGAGAGAGCTTGAGAGAAAACAAAAAAGGTAGAGTTCTGGGTAAAGAGAGACAGAACAATGAGACAAAGAGGGGGAGGGAGAGACAGAGAGAGGGAGGGAGAGACAGGGAGGGAGGGAGGGAGGGAGGGAAGTTGGTTAATAAAATGATCTACTGTAGTTGAGGTTGGCCGGGGGCTGTGGCAACTTATGTTTACACTCAGAAGTTCCAAAATAATAAAGACATTTCAAATGTCATATGTATATATATATATACAATGTGCAAATAGTTAAAGTACAAAAGGGAAAATAAATAAACATAAATATGGGTTGTATTTACAATGGTCTCTCTCTCTCTTTATCTCTCTCAATTCAATTTCAATTTCAATTTAAGGGCTTTATTGGCATGGGAAACGTATGTTAACATTGCCAAAGCAAGTGAAGTAGATAGTAAACAAAAGTGAAATAAACAATAAATATTAACAGTAAGACATTTCAAATGTCATATTATGTATATATATATATATATATATATATATATATATATATATATATATATATATAGACAGTGTTGTAACAATGTGCAAATAGTTAAAGTACAAATGGGAAAATAAATAAACATAAATATGGGTTGAATTTACAATGGTGTTTGTTCTTCACTGGTTGCCCTTTTCTTGTGGCAACAGGTCACAAATCTTGCTGCTGTGATGGCATACTGTGGTTTTTCACCCAGTAGATAAGGGAGTTTATCAAAATTGGGTTTGTTTTCGAATTCTTTGTGGATCTCTGTAATCTGAGGGAAATATGTGTCTCTAATATAGTCATACATTTGGCAGGAGGTTAGGAAGTGCAGCTCAGTTTCCACCTCATTTTGTGGGTAGTGTGCACATAGCCTGTATTCTCTTGAGAGCCAGGTCTGCCTACGGCGGCCTTTCTCAATAGCAAGGCTATGCTCACTGAATCTGTACATAGTCAAAGTTTTCCTTATGTTTGGGTCAGTCACAGTGGTCAGGTATTCTGCCACTGTGTACTCTCTGTTTAGGGCCAAATAGCATTCTAGTTTGCTCTGTTTTTTTTGTTAATTCTTTCCAATGTGTCAAGTAATTATCTTTTTGTTTTCTCATGATTTGGTTGGGTCTCATTGTGTTGTTGTTGTTGTCCTGGGGCTCTGTGGGGTCTGTTTGTGTTTCTTAGGGGACTCTTCTCCAGGTTCATCTCTCTGTAGGTGTTGACTTTGTTATGGAAGGTTTGGGAATCGCTTCCTTTTAAGTGGTTATAGAATTTAACGGCTCTTTTCTGGATTTTGATAATTAGCGGGTATCGGCCTAATTCTGCTCTGCATGCATTATTTGGTGTTTTTCGTTGTACACTGAGGATATTTTTGCAGAATTCTGCATGCAGAGTCTCAATTTGGTGTTTGTCCCATTTTGTGAATTCTTGGTTGGTGAGTGGACCCCAGACCTCACAACCATAAAGGGCAATGGGTTCTATAACTGATTCAAGTATTTTTAGCCAGATCCTAAGTGGTATGTCAAATTTTATGTTCCTTTTGTTGGCATAGAAGGCCCTTCTTGCCTTGTCTCTCAGATCATTCACAGCTTTGTGGAAGTTACCTGTGGCACTGATGTTTAGGCCAAGGTATGTATAGTTTTTTTGTGTACTCTAGGGCAACATTGTCTAGATGGAATTTGTATTTGTGGGTTTTTTGGAACACCATTACTTTTGTCTTACTGAGATTTACTGTCAGGGCCCAGGTCTGACAGAATCTGTGCAGAAGATCTAGGTGCTGCTGTAGGCCCTCCTTGGTTGGTGACAGAAGCACCAGATCATCAGCAAACAGTAGACATATTACTTCAGGTTCTAGTAGGGTGAGGCCGGGTGCTGCAGAATGTTCTAGTAGGGTGCTTAACTCCAGGTAAATGTAGTTTTGTGTATCAGTTCATAAACCATGTGCCATGGAATCGGTACATCGAAAATCTCTTCCCAACTATTTTGCAACCTGTATGGCAAAGCTATCAATTTTTTGGTCCTTAAATGAAACTGGTATACTTTTTTTCTTTAACCAGTTTTGGTCTTTAATACAGGGCTAACAGACATGTTCCTTACTTTAATACAGGGCTAACAGACATGTTCCTTACTTTAATACACGGGCGGCAGGTAGCTTAGTGGGTAAGAGCGTTGTGCCAGTAACCGAAAGGTCGCTGGTTCTAATCCCCGAGCCGACTAGGTGAAAAATCTGTCGATGTGCCCTTGGGCAAGGCACCTAACCCTAATTGCTCATGTAAGTCGCTCTGGATAAGAGCGTCTGCTAAATGACCAATTATTATTATTATATATTATATTAATACAGGGCTAACAGACATGTTCCTTACTTTAATACAGGGCTAACAGACATGTTCCTTACTTTAATACAGGGCTAACAGACATGTTCCTTACTTTAATACAGGGCTAACAGACATGTTCCTTACTTTAATACAGGGCTAACAGACATGTTCCTTACTTTAATACAGGGCTAACAGACATGTTCCTTACTTTAATACAGGGCTAACAGACATGTTCCTTACTTTAATACAGGGCTAACAGACATGTTCCTTACTTTAATACAGGGCTAACAGACATGTTCCTTACTTTAATACAGGGCTAACAGACATGTTCCTTACTTTAATACAGGGCTAACAGACATGTTCCTTACTTTAATACAGGGCTAACAGACATGTTCCTTACTTTAATACAGGGCTAACAGACATGTTCCTTACTTTTCCCGCCTTCCACTTGCGGCAATGCTGCAATTGGCCCAGCGTCGTCCGGGTTTGGCCGGTGTAGGCCGTCATTGTAAATAAGAATTTGTTCTTAACTGACTTGCCTAGTTAAATAAAGGTAAAATGTAATAAAAAAAAATAAAAAATTAGTTGGTCGTAATTTTGGATAGATTTTTGTTAGCTCCATGTGTGACATAACTCCACAAGTCATATTTATGATATAATTTACAAAGATTATACTGTAAAAAATTATATATATATATATTTATCAATTAGTATAATTGAGTTTAACCATAATATTTGTTGTAATATTTGTTCTGTCTTTTCTGGTGGATTAAACTGAAATTGCAACAAATAGGCTTGTTTTAAAAATAGCGATATTTTGGAGATTATTTCATTTTCAAATAACCGAAAGGGAGAGGTTGTAATCTGAATAAAGGGAAAAGGGCCATTCTTGAACATGGGGTGAGACATTCCAACTAATCTGCTAGAGAACCAGTTCGGATTTAAACATAGCTTTTGTGTGACTGAAGCCTTTAGTGAGAGGACTAATGCTTTAAATTAATAATTTCTGCCCTCCAAATTCATATTCATTATATAAATAGGCCTGTTTAATTCTGTCAGGCTAGCCATTCCAAATAAAATTGAATATAATGGAAGCTCCTTTGTCTTGCTGACGTTGAGGTAGAGGTTGTTGTCCTGGCACCACACTGCCAAGTCTCTGACCTCCTCCCTGTAGGCTGTCAGGCATACCACCGTCGTGTCGTTAGCTTGATGATGGTGTTGGAGTCGTGTTGAGGGTCAGCTTGGCGGAGGTGTTGTTGACTACCCTCACCACCTGGAGCCGACCGTCAGGAAGTCCCGGAACCAGTTGCAGAGGGAGATGTTCAGTCCCAGGGTCCCGAGCTTGGTGATGAGCTTGGAGGGAACTGTAGTCTATGACAAGCATTCTCACACAGTTATTTCCCCTCTTGTCCAGGTGGGAGAGAGTAGTGTGGTGCATTTGAGATTACGGCATCTGTGGATCTGTTGGGGCGGCATGTGAATTGGAGTGGGTCCAGCGTGTCTGGGATAATGGTGTTGATGTGTGTTATGACCAACCTTTCATAATTACAGATGTGAGTGCTACAGGACGATAGTCATTTAGGGAGGTTACCTTGGAAACAGGGACAATGGTGGTCAGCTTGAAACATGTTGGGATTTCAGACTGAGACAAGAAGAGATTGAAAATGTCAGTGAAGACACTTGCCAGCTGGTCTGCACATGCTCTGAGAACACGCCCTGGTATTCCATCTCGCCCGGCGGCCTTGGGAGTGCTAAACTGTTTAAAAGTCTTACATCGGCCATGGAGAGCGAGATCACACAGTCATCCGGAACAACAGGTGTTTTCAAGCAAGACTCTGTGTTGTTTTCCTTGAAGCGAGCATAAAAGGCATTTAGCTCGTCAGGGAGAGCTACGTCACTGGGCATGGCTGGGTTTCCCTTTGTAATCCACTATCGTCTGCAAGCCCTGCCACATCCAACGAGTGTCGGAGCCGGTGTAATAGGATTCCACCTTCGTACTATATTGTCCTTTTTCATGTTTAAGGTCTCGTCGGAGGTCGTAGTGGGTTTTCTTGTATGCATCCATGTCAGTGTCCCGTTCTTTGTAAGATGGATGAGCTTCATTCGAGAGTCTCCTATTAGAGAGACTTGAAAAGCTGCAATATTATATGCTTTACAGAAACTTGACTGTCTGAATCTATGGATATAGAACTTGCCCGAGGCCACCTTCGTCCGATCGTGGCGCTGCATGGAGAAACATTGTAAGCGGAAGCTCTAGCCTTTATCCCAGCGCAGATGCTGCCTGTAATCCATGTTTTTTGTTTTTTTGGTTCGCATTGTCACTGTGGGGACGACGACATCTATGCACTTATTGATGAAGCCCGTCACTGATGTGGTAAACTCCTCAATGCTATCGGATGAATCCCAGAACATATCCCAGTCTGTACTAGCAAAACCATCTTGTAGCCACGTGTCTGCTTCATCCGACCACTTCCGTATTGAGTACTTCATGAACTTCCTGCGCTTCCTGTTTGAGCTTTCTTTTGTAAACTGGAAGCAGGGCGATAAGGTTGTGGTCTGATTTGCCAAAGGGATTTTTCTGTAGGTAGAATAAAGGTGGTCTAGAATTTTAGCACCCCTTGTGGCGCAGGAACATGTTGGCAGAAGTGAGGTAGAACAGTTTTATGTCTCCCCGCGTTAATGTCTCCGCCCACTAGAAACACTGCCTCTTCACAAGCGGTATCTTGTTTGTTTATGGCCCCATACAGTGCATTGAGTGTCAAAGTGTTGTTGTTGGCTTGTGGTGGGATGTAGACAGCCATGATAATTATGGATGAGAACTCTTTTGGAAGATAGAAAAGTCTGCAGCTTACCATGCTGTATTCTATATGTGAGCAAAATCTGGAGTTTTCCTTCACAATGGAAGCAGTGCACCAGTTGTTGTTTATGAATAAGCACACCCCTCCCCCTTTGGACTTGCCCGAGGCCGCCGTCATCCAATCGTGAGCTGCATGGACTGCCAAGTTTCTGTAAAGCGTATAATATTGCAGCTTTTCAAGTCTCTCTGATAGGAGACTCTCGAACGAAGCTCATCCGGTTTTATTCATCCACATAGCAATACAAACTCCCCATTGTGAATCATACAGTGAGGGAAAATAGTATTTGATCCCCTGCTGATTTTGTACGTTTGCACACTGACAAAGACATGATCAGTCTATAATTTTAATGGTAGGTTTATTTGAACAGTGAGAGACAGAATAACAACAACAATATCCAGAAAAACGCATGTCAAAAATGTTATAAATTGATTTGCATTTTAATGAGGGAAATAAGTATTTGACCTATCTGCAAAACATGACTTAGTACTTGGTGGCAAAACCCTTGTTGGCAATCACAGAGGTCAGACGTTTCTTGTAATTGGCCACCAGGTTTGCATACATCTCAGGAGGGATTTTGGTCCACTCCTCTTTGCAGATCTTCTCCAAGTCATTAAGGTTTCGAGGCTGACGTTTGGCAACTCGAACCTTCAGCTCCCTCCACAGATTTTCTATGGGATTAAGGTCTGGAGACTGGCTAGGCCACTCCAGGACCTTAATGTGCTTCTTCTTGAGCCACTCCTTTGTTGCCTTGGCCGTGTGTTTTGGGTCATTGTCATGCTGGAATACCCATCCACGACCCATTTTCAATGGGAAGGAGGTTCTCACCCAAGATTTGACGGTACATGGCCCCGTCCATCGTCCCTTTGATGCGGTGAAGTTGTCCTGTCCCCTTAGCAGAAAAACACCCCCAAAGCATAATGTTTCCACCTCCATGTTTGACGGTGGGGATGGTGTTCTTGGGGTCATAGGCAGCATTCCTCCTCCTCCAAACACGGCGAGTTGAGTTGATGCCAAAGAGCTCGATTTTGGTCTCATCTGACCACAACACTTTCACCCAGTTCTCCTCTGAATCATTCAGATGTTCATTGAAAAACTTCAGACGGGCCTGTATATGTGCTTTCTTCAGCAGGGGGACCTTGCAGGCGCTGCAGGATTTCAGTCCTTCACAGCGTAGTGTGTTACCAATTGTTTTCTTGGTGACTATGGTCCCAGCTGCCTTGAGATTATTGACAAGATCCTCCCGTGTAGTTCTGGGCTGATTCCTCACCGTTCTCATGATCATTGCAACTCCACGAGGTGAGATCTTGCATGGAGCCCCAGGCCGAGGGAGATTGACAGTTCTTTTGTGTTCCATTTGCGAATAATCGCTCCAACTGTTGTCACCTTCTCACCAAGCTGCTTGGCGATGGTCTTGTAGCCCATTCCAGCCTTGTGTAGGTCTACAATCTTGTTCCTGACATCCTTGGAGAGCTCTTTGGTCTTGGCCATGGTGGAGAGTTTGGAATCTGATTGATTGATTGCTTCTGTGGACAGGTGTCTTTTATACAGGTAACAAGCTGAGATTAGGAGCACTCCCTTTAAGAGTGTGCTCCTAATCTCAGCTCGTTACCTGTATAAAAGACACCTGGGAGCCAGAAATCTTTCTGATTGAGAGGGGGTCAAATACTTATTTCCCTCATTAAAATGCAAATCAATTTATAACATTTTTGACATGCGTTTTTCTGGATTTTGTTGTTGTTATTCTGTCTCTCACTGTTCAAATAAACCTACCATTAAAATTATAGACTGATCATGTCTTTGTCAGTGGGCAAACGTACAAAATCAGCAGGGGATCAAATACTTTTTTCCCTCACTGTATAATAAGCCTGATAATTCAAGTCTGACTGCTGGACAGATAAACACACACACTCAGGCTGCTGCACAACCCAACGAGATATAACTGATATAACGATGAGTCATTTAGGAGACTTGTCAGTCTTAGGAAATACCTCAGACAACTACAAACAATGGAGGATAGGATGTAAGAAGAAAAAGACTCTTGATAGATTTAATTCAGACTTGACAATGCCAATCTTTCGAAGTTTAAAGTTTAAACACATCGCTGCATATTCTAGAGTACCTGTCCAAACACATTGCTATGGCACGGCTATAATATATAGTGTACATGCGTGTGCATGTAATAATAAATGAAAAAGAGCTTCAGCACCATCTTGCAGGTGAAGTGTACAGAGGACTGGAAACTCCAGTAGAGCGGTTATCATCATGAGACTGGCTGTCAGACAGGCATGGTGGATATCTACGGCTGGGATCTGGCCTGCTTAACAGGGCGTCACACAGACGCACACGCACACGCACACGCACACACACAGACGCACACGCACACGCACACGCACACACACACACACACACGCACACGCACACGCACACACACACGCGCACACGCACACGCACACGCACACACACGCGCGCGCACACGCACACGCACACACACGCGCACACACACACACACACGCGCACACACACACACACACACACACACACACACACACGCGCACACACACACACACACACACACACACACGGAAAAAGTCCCCATTGAGGTGATGCCATGGTGTGTTTGTGACGCTGAGGTCGTGGAAATAGAATTTTACAATTGGTCTCAGATCTTTGAGGCTGCGATTCTATGTTTGTGTGTGAATATGGTAGTATGAGGCAGGAAACTGTCACCAATCTCAAAAAACACATATTCTGATGACTTGACTTATACACAGGAGTTGACATACTTGTTGGTTGACATACTTGTTGACTGACTCACATGTTGACTTGACTTACTGTAAGTACAGAACATTCCTCCTCTCTCTCTCTCTCTCTCTCTGTGTCTCTCTCTCTCTCTCTCTCTCTCTCTCTCTCTCTCTCTCTCTCTCTCTCTCTCTCTCTCTCTCTCTCTCTCTCTCTCTCTCTCTCTCTCTCTCTCTCTCTCTCTCTCTCTCTCTCTCTCTCTCTCTCTCTCTCTCTCTCTCTCAATTCAATTTAAGGGCTTTATTGGCATGGGAAACGTATGTTAACATTGCCAAAGCAAGTGAAGTAGATAGTAAACAAAAGTGAAATAAACAATAAATATTAACAGTCAACATTACACACAGAAGTTCCAAAAGAATAAAGACATTTCAAATGTCATATTATGTATATATACAGTGTTGTAACAATGTGCAAATAGTTAAAGTACAAAAGGGAAAATAAACAAACATAAATATGGGTTGTATTTACAGTGGTGTTTGTTCTTCACTGGTTGCCCTTTTCTTGTGGCAACAGGTCACAAATCTTGCAGCTGTGATGGCACACTGTGGTATTTCACCCAATAGATATGGGAGTTTATCAAAATGGTTTCTCTTTATTTGCCCTCCCTCGTTCTCTGTGATTAGTCAGTTGTGTGTCATAGACCTTTAGGCCAGATAAAGTGGAACTGTAAAAGCCTAATAAAACCATATCTGTTCTATCTACTGCGTTTCTACGACCATGACTGGGTGGGGGGAGGGTACATTATAAGTCACTGAAAGAAAGACAGAGAGAAACAGTAACTTCTTATAGTAGATTTTAGACTAGATAGGTTTCCCTCCCACTCTCAATGCAGTACAGTCAATCTCAGACCGTGTCCATTCCGTCTACTATATTTCTACCTCCTAAAGGAGGGTATAAGTTAATTATTAAATCATCGGCCCTGCTGAAAGAGAGAAACTGTAACTTCTTAAAGTAGATTAGAACTAGATAAGATTCCCTGTCCGTGCCATAGAGCCAGATATGTATATCACTCAGACAATGTCCTCAATATTCCTCTGTTTCTAGCTGTGTCTTAAAGCTAAGATCCATGATAGGCGAAACAGCGCCACTGGCCGCCCCAGGCGCATTTGTTATTGTTTTTGTTTGAATGAAATGTGCATTCAGGATTGTGGTAGTACATACTCTACTGTTCTATTGCGCGTGCAATGATGTCAGAGGGAGAAAAAAACAGTGTTTGTTGTTTGAAGTAACGTCTTTGTTGTTGTAATATCGCAAACGGATGTGGCAGTTTCACCGCTATGAATTCCAGCTTTAAAGGTACTCATTAATTATGGCGCCTTCTTAAAGATCGGGGAACAAGTCACTTTGAGTAGATTAGGGGCTCTATTCAATCCGCATTTAAAGGCAATGTTCCCGCTCTAGCGGAGACTGCATTCACGGTAAACGCTGCATTATGTCGGCTCAATCGGAATTTACCTTTACATTTCTATTGTTGAATCAGTAACGCTTCAGTATAGCAGAGCCCTAACACTAGATAGGGTTCTGTGTCCGTGCCATAAAGCCAGATCTGTATATTTTACATTTTTAGTCATTTAGCATATGCTCTTATCCAGAGCAACTTACAGTTAGTGAGTGCATACATTATTTTAATTTTTTTCATACTGTCCCCCCGTGGGAACCGAACCCACAACCCTGGCGTTGCAAACGCCATGCTCTACCAACTGAGCTACATCCCTGCCGACCATTCCCTCCCCTACCCTGGGCCAATTGTGCGCCGCCCCATGGGTCTCCCGGTCGCGGCCGGCTACGACAGAGCCTGGATTCAAACCAGGATCTCTAGTGGCACAGCTAGCACTGCGATGCAGTGCCTTAGACCACTGCGCCACTCGGGAGGCTAGTATATCCCTCAGACCATGTCCATTCTATCTATCATATTTCTATATCTGCCTCTTAAAGGAGGTATAAGTTACTTATTAATTATAAACCCTGCTGAAAGAACGGGGGAACAGTAACTTCTTAGAGTAGATTATAGTAAGATAAGTTTCCCTTTTCATGCCACAGAGCCATACAGAGCTAAGACTGGTCCAAACCTGCACCACACACACACACACGCACACACGCACGCACGCACGCACGCACGCACGCACGCACGCACGCACGCACGCACGCACGCACGCACGCACGCACGCACGCACACGCACACACACACACACACACACACACACACACACACACACACACACACACACACACACACACACACACATTAAAGTATTGTATTTCCAGCCTCAGCTAAGCTCCCAGAGTCTAATGCTCCTTCATGTGCATACTTGTCTTTCCCTCGTTCCCTGTCATTTTCCCTTCTACACTCGCTTTTCCAGTGAATAACTGAGGCCCCAGTTAGTGGATTCACTCAAAACTATTTTCGCAAAAATAATCTTCATAAGAAAGAAAACACACAAAAAAACACAAAAATCTTAAGAGCAAATTTAGAAAATTCCTTCTTAAGAATGTTAATTAAATCCAGACTCTGTTTGTAAGCTCTTTCTGAGATCAGGGACCGTATTCACAAATCGTGTCGGACTAGGAGTGCTGCTGATCTACGATCAGTTTTGTCTTTTGGATCATAATGAATGACATAACATCCTACTTTGAGTTGCTTTGATTATTGGCCCAGAAGGGCTCTGTGCAGAATCATCTTAAGAAGGAATTTGAAAAAGTTCTTAAGAACTTTCAGTGAATCCGGAACCTTTGTTTCTCAGTTCTTCCTCTGCAGGCTCTGTGTATTACACGGGCCTCTGTAGAAAGGGTGAAAGGTTGAAGACTTAGTTTGTTTGTTATTGTTAGTGCAGCTGGGGGTTTGACTTTTATGGTTGCTGACAGCTCTCTAACTTTAACCTTCATCACATTTACAACACAGCTCTTTGCTCTTAGTGCTATAAACCAAACTGCAGTGTGAAAAGCAAATTACTTTCCTCATTATAAGACATAAAATTAGACATACACTATAACAAGTATCACCTGATGGGCAACTTGAGACGTCAGAAATGTTAACTATGTCCTAGGTCAGTGTTGCTCTCAATGGTTCCCTGGGTCGTTTACCGGGGGAAGTATTTTAGTGGCGCGAGACTGAGAGGCACTGTCATGACCTCGGAGATGATTGCTTCCAGGTGGACAAATTCCAGGAAACTCCCCACAGAACACACACACACACACACACACAGAGTACACTACACTTAGGAACACACACACATTTCATATACACGTACACACACACACACACAGACATATATCACCACCCTCCCGAGAACCTCCCTACAGAAAACAAACAAATGTCATGCTTCTGTCAAATCGGATACTGCCAGTGTTCTAAGTGCAGACTACTGTGGTGCATATGAAACCCTCTGCTGCATACTTGACTTTATTTTCTCCATTGAAGCCACATGTGTTGTGGAAATGTGCTGGCGATGTTCTGCTCTGAGGAGCAGTGGAAGTGGAACGTAGGGTTGAGGAGGGTAGCCATGGGGCCTGGCTTACTTTGCTTTGCTTTGTTCAGCCAAGCGCTCAACCACTCAATCTCTCTGTCTCTCTGCTGAGGCTCTCTCTGTGATACACATGGGCTGCTGGACACACACACACGCACAAGAATGCACACACACACACACACACACACACACACACACACTGAGCTCTTGGGTTGAGTAGCACGTTGGGTTGAGTAGCACGTTGGGTTGAGTAGCACGTTGGGTTGAGTAGTTGGCTCAGGGTATGATGGATGGACGGGGGTTAGGAAGCAGGACACT
>NW_028162047.1:5000-15000 GCF_964263955.1 Coregonus lavaretus
TCCAGTCGGTCGCCGGAGGGATGGTCCACTTCGGAGCGTTGGAACCATGGTTCTGCGGGACCCAGAACCCTCAAAAAAGCCCATTTACCAACAACCGCACGGGCCGAGAGGTTTGCCATCACCCCCGGATCAATCGGACATGTACGGGTGCTTCACGACAGAGAGGGGCCATGGGGACATGAGGTAGCCGAAACCGGGCCTTCCCCTGGGCATGGGAACGGCCAGTAGGTCCCTGGAGGTATGGTCCACTTCGGAGCGTTGGAACCATGGTTCTGAGGGACCCAGAACCCTCAAACATGCCCGATTCCCAATATCCGCACAGGCCGAGAGGTTTGCCATCACCCCCGGATCAATCCGCCATGGAAGTCTATTCTCTGAAAACGAGGTTTTCAAAATCGCGCCGGTACCTGTCTGGCCGACCTGGAACCGAGTGGGGCTACTACGGGAGAGGCCAAATTATCGACATAAGCCCTGCCACCCGCTGGGCCTGTCTGTGCTCCGCCGTTTGGGGGAAAAAACAGCGATTTCGGTTTTGAAAAAACGACTTAAAACGTTAATAATTCAAAAACTAAAAGTCCAATCAGGATGGGGTTTTTTTGGCGCAAAAGGGCACGAATAGACGCACATTTATATATAAATTAATTCGTTTTTGGAAATTTTTTACTATATTTTAATTATGTTAGAAAAGTGAAAAAAAAAAATAGGGGTCAGAACGGTTGATGTTCCTATACGAGTTAAGAAAAACCCTTTTAGGTAATGGAAGTTCATCATAAAAGAGGATAATAGACCAAATTTGGGACCTCTAGCTCATCGGGAAGTATTTTTAAACATTATTTGAAAAAATCGGAAAAATCGGCCGAAATTGCACTATGTCCCTTCGTGCATGGTAACCCAAATGAGAACCAGGGGGAACGGCTCCTGACTCACACAAGGCCGACATGGGTGCTCTTGGTCGGATTGGGTTGTGGGTCAGACACCCCCACATGGAAGACCGCCGGCGGCCGATGGGAGAACCAGAGACCGACTCCTGGCTCACGGAAGGCCGATTTGGGTGCACTTGGTCGGATTGGGTTGTGGGTCAGACACCCCAACATGGTTGTCCGCCGGCGGACACCAGGAGAACCAGGGACCGACTCCTGCCTCACGGAAGGCCGATTTGATGCACTTTTTTCGGATTGGGGTGGTGGTCAGACACCCCCATATGGAAATCATCCGGTTGACAACAGGAGAACCAGGGACCGACTCCTGCCTCACGGAAGGCCGATTTTGATGCACTTTTCTCGGATTGGGTTGGTGGTCAGACACCCCAACATGGTTGTCCGCCGGCGGACACCAGGAGAACCAGGGACCGACTCCTGGCTCACGGAGGCCGATTTTGATGCACTTTTTTCGGATTGGGGTGGTGGTCAGACACCCCCATATGGAAATCATCCGGTTGACAACAGGAGAACCAGGGACCGACTCCTGGCTCCCGGAAGGCCGATTTTGATGCACTTTTTTCGGATTGGGTTGGTGGTCAGACACCCCCATATGGAAACCATCCGGTTGACACTATGAGAACCAGGGACCGACTCCTGGCTCCCGGAAGGCCGATTTTGATGCACTTTTTTCGGATTGGGTTGGTGGTCAGACACCCCCATATGGAAACCATCCGGTTGACACTATGAGAACCAGGGACCGACTCCTGGCTCCCGGAAGGCCGATTTTGATGCACTTTTTTCGGATTGGGTTGGTGGTCAGACACCCCCATATGGAAACCATCCGGTTGACACTATGAGAACCAGGGACCGACTCCTGGCTCCCGGAAGGCCGATTTTGATGCACTTTTCTCGGATTGGGTTGGTGGTCAGACACCCCCATATGGAAATCATCCGGTTGACAACAGGAGAACCAGGGACCGACTCCTGGCTCCCGGAAGGCCGATTTTGATGCACTTTTCTCGGATTGGGTTGGTGGTCAGACACCCCCATATGGAAATCATCCGGTTGACAACAGGAGAACCAGGGACCGACTCCTGGCTCCCGGAAGGCCGATTTTGATGCACTTTTCTCGGATTGGGTTGGTGGTCAGACACCCCCATATGGAAATCATCCGGTTGACAACAGGAGAACCAGGGACCGACTCCTGGCTCCCGGAAGGCCGATTTTGATGCACTTTTCTCGGATTGGGTTGGTGGTCAGACACCCCCATATGGAAATCATCCGGTTGACAACAGGAGAACCAGGGACCGACTCCTGGCTCCCGGAAGGCCGATTTTGATGCACTTTTCTCGGATTGGGTTGGTGGTCAGACACCCCCATATGGAAATCATCCGGTTGACATTAGGAGAACCAGGGACCGACTCCTGGCTCCCGGAAGGCCGATTTTGATGCACTTTTCTCGGATTGGGTTGGTGGTCAGACACCCCCATATGGAAATCATCCGGTTGACATTAGGAGAACCAGGGACCGACTCCTGGCTCCCGGAAGGCCGATTTTGATGCACTTTTCTCGGATTGGGTTGGTGGTCAGACACCCCCATATGGAAATCATCCGGTTGACAACAGGAGAACCAGGGACCGACTCCTGGCTCCCGGAAGGCCGATTTTGATGCACTTTTCTCGGATTGGGTTGGTGGTCAGACACCCCCATATGGAAATCATCCGGTTGACAACAGGAGAACCAGGGACCGACTCCTGGCTCCCGGAAGGCCGATTTTGATGCACTTTTCTCGGATTGGGTTGGTGGTCAGACACCCCCATATGGAAATCATCCGGTTGACATTAGGAGAACCAGGGACCGACTCCTGGCTCCCGGAAGGCCGATTTTGATGCACTTTTCTCGGATTGGGTTGGTGGTCAGACACCCCCATATGGAAACCATCCGGTTGACACCAGGAGAACCAGGGACCGACTCCTGGCTCCCGGAAGGCCGATTTTGATGCACTTTTTTCGGATTGGGTTGGTGGTCAGACACCCCCATATGGAAATCATCCGGTTGACATTAGGAGAACCAGGGACCGACTCCTGGCTCCCGGAAGGCCGATTTTGATGCACTTTTCTCGGATTGGGTTGGTGGTCAGACACCCCCATATGGAAATCATCCGGTTGACATTAGGAGAACCAGGGACCGACTCCTGGCTCCCGGAAGGCCGATTTTGATGCACTTTTCTCGGATTGGGTTGGTGGTCAGACACCCCCATATGGAAATCATCCGGTTGACATTAGGAGAACCAGGGACCGACTCCTGGCTCCCGGAAGGCCGATTTTGATGCACTTTTCTCGGATTGGGTTGGTGGTCAGACACCCCCATATGGAAACCATCCGGTTGACACCAGGAGAACCAGGGACCGACTCCTGGCTCCCGGAAGGCCGATTTTGATGCACTTTTCTCGGATTGGGTTGGTGGTCAGACACCCCCATATGGAAATCATCCGGTTGACATTAGGAGAACCAGGGACCGACTCCTGGCTCCCGGAAGGCCGATTTTGATGCACTTTTCTCGGATTGGGTTGGTGGTCAGACACCCCCATATGGTAAACCGCCGGCGGACACTAGGAGAACCAGGGGAGGCTATTACCTCACACATGGGGGTTTTGGGTGCCCTTGGCCGGCTTGGGGGTGACCCCAAGAGTGGGTCCAAGACCCCACACCCGGATCCATCCACAGGGGGGCGCCACATGTCATTTTAAGCCTGATTTCACTAGGGGAACCAGGGGATGATCTTAACTCACAAATGGGGGTTTTGGGTGCCCATGGCCGGCTTGGGGGTGACCCCAAGAAGGGGTCCAAGCACCCCCATCCAGATCCATCCACAGGGGGGCGCCACAGGTCACTTTAGGCCGGATTTCACTATGGGGACCCAGGGGAGGCTGTTCACTCACACATGGGGGTTTTGGGTGCCCATGGTCGGCATGGCTGGCTTGGAGGAGACCCCAAGAAGGGGTCCAAGCACCCCCATCCAGATCCATCCACAGGGGGGCGCCACAGGTCATTTTAGGCCGGATTTCACTATGGGGACCCAGGGGAGGCTGTTCACTCACACATGGGGGTTTTGGGTGCCCATGGTCGGCATGGCTGGCTTGGAGGAGACCCCAAGAAGGGGTCCAAGCACCCCCATCCAGATCCATCCACAGGGGGGCGCCACAGGTCATTTTAGGCCGGATTTCACTATGGGGACCCAGGGGAGGCTGTTCACTCACACATGGGGGTTTTGGGTGCCCATGGTCGGCATGGCTGGCTTGGGGGAGACCCCAAGAAGGGGTCCAAGCACCCACAGCCGAATCCATCCACAGGGGGGCGCCACAGGTCACTTTAGGCCGGATTTCACTAGGGGTACACTGGGGAGGCTGTTCACTCACACATGGGGGTTTTGGGTGCCCTTGGTCGGCATGGCTGGCTTGGAGGAGACCCCAAGAAGGGGTCCAAGCACCCCCACCAAGATCCATCCACAGGGGGGCGCCACAGGTCACTTTAAGCCTGATTTCACTATGGGGACCCAGGGGAGGCTTTTCACTCACACATGGGGGTTTTGGGTGCCCTTGGTCGGCATGGCTGGCTTGGGGGGGACCCCAAGAAGGGGTCCAAGACCCCACAGCCGGATCCATCCACAGGGGGGCGCCACAGGTCATTGTAGGCCGGATTTCACTATGGGGACCCAGGGGAGGCTTTTCACTCACACATGGGGGTTTTGGGTGCCCATGGTCGGCATGGCTGGCTTGGGGGGGACCCCAAGAAGGGGTCCAAGACCCCACAGCCGGATCCATCCACAGGGGGGCGCCACATGTCACTTTAGGCCGGATTTCACTATGGGTACCCAGGGGAGGCTGTTCACTCACACATGGGGGTTTTGGGTGCCCATTGAAGGCATGGCCAGCTTGGGGGGGACCCCAAGAAGGGGTCCAAGCACCCACAGCCGGATCTATCCACAGGGGGGCGCCACATGTCATTTTAAGCCTGATTTCACTATGGGTACCCAGGGGAGGCTGTTCACTCACACATGGGGGTTTGGGGTGCCCATGGTCGGCATGGATGGCTTGGGGGGGACCCCAAGAAGGGGTCCAAGCACCCACAGCCGGATCTATCCACAGGGGGGCGCCACATGTCATTTTAAGCCTGATTTCACTATGGGTACCCAGGGGAGGCTGTTCACTCACACATGGGGGTTTTGGGTGCCCATGGTCGGCATGGCTGGCTTGGAGGAGACCCCAAGAAGGGGTCCAAGCACCCACAGCCGAATCCATCCACAGGGGGGCGCCACAGGTCACTTTATGCCGGATTTCACTATGGGGACACAGGGGAGGCTGTTCACTCACACATGGGGGTTTTGGGTGCCCATGGCCGGCATGGCTGGCTTGGGGGGGACCCCGAGAAGGGGTCCAAGCACCCACAGCCGAATCCATCCACAGGGGGGCGCCACAGGTCACTTTAAGCCTGATTTCACTATGGGTACACTGGGGAGGCTGTTCACTCACACATGGGGGTTTTGGGTGCCCATGGCCGGCATGGCTGGCTTGGGGGGGACCCCGAGAAGGGGTCCAAGCACCCACAGCCGAATCCATCCACAGGGGGGCGCCACAGGTCACTTTAAGCCTGATTTCACTATGGGTACACTGGGGAGGCTGTTCACTCACACATGGGGGTTTTGGGTGCCCATGGTCGGCATGGCTGGCTTGGAGGAGACCCCAAGAAGGGGTCCAAGCACCCCCACCAAGATCCATCCACAGGGGGGCGCCACAGGTCACTTTAAGCCTGATTTCACTATGGGTACACTGGGGAGGCTGTTCACTCACACATGGGGGTTTTGGGTGCCCATGGTCGGCATGGCTGGCTTGGAGGAGACCCCAAGAAGGGGTCCAAGCACCCCCACCAAGATCCATCCACAGGGGGGCGCCACAGGTCACTTTAAGCCTGATTTCACTATGGGTACACTGGGGAGGCTGTTCACTCACACATGGGGGTTTTGGGTGCCCATGGCCGGCATGGCTGGCTTGGGGGAGACCCCAAGAAGGGGTCCAAGCACCCCCACCAAGATCCATCCACAGGGGGGCGCCACAGGTCACTTTAAGCCTGATTTCACTATGGGTACACTGGGGAGGCTGTTCACTCACACATGGGGGTTTTGGGTGCCCATGGTCGGCATGGCTGGCTTGGAGGAGACCCCAAGAAGGGGTCCAAGCACCCCCACCAAGATCCATCCACAGGGGGGCGCCACAGGTCACTTTAAGCCTGATTTCACTATGGGTACACTGGGGAGGCTGTTCACTCACACATGGGGGTTTTGGGTGCCCATGGTCGGCATGGCTGGCTTGGAGGAGACCCCAAGAAGGGGTCCAAGCACCCCCACCAAGATCCATCCACAGGGGGGCGCCACAGGTCACTTTAAGCCTGATTTCACTATGGGTACACTGGGGAGGCTGTTCACTCACACATGGGGGTTTTGGGTGCCCATGGCCGGCATGGCTGGCTTGGGGGAGACCCCAAGAAGGGGTCCAAGCACCCCCACCAAGATCCATCCACAGGGGGGCGCCACAGGTCACTTTAAGCCTGATTTCACTATGGGTACACTGGGGAGGCTGTTCACTCACACATGGGGGTTTTGGGTGCCCATGGTCGGCATGGCTGGCTTGGAGGAGACCCCAAGAAGGGGTCCAAGCACCCCCACCAAGATCCATCCACAGGGGGGCGCCACAGGTCACTTTAAGCCTGATTTCACTATGGGTACACTGGGGAGGCTGTTCACTCACACATGGGGGTTTTGGGTGCCCATGGCCGGCATGGCTGGCTTGGGGGAGACCCCAAGAAGGGGTCCAAGCACCCCCACCAAGATCCATCCACAGGGGGGCGCCACAGGTCACTTTAAGCCTGATTTCACTATGGGTACACTGGGGAGGCTGTTCACTCACACATGGGGGTTTTGGGTGCCCATGGTCGGCATGGCTGGCTTGGAGGAGACCCCAAGAAGGGGTCCAAGCACCCCCACCAAGATCCATCCACAGGGGGGCGCCACAGGTCACTTTAAGCCTGATTTCACTATGGGTACACTGGGGAGGCTGTTCACTCACACATGGGGGTTTTGGGTGCCCATGGTCGGCATGGCTGGCTTGGAGGAGACCCCAAGAAGGGGTCCAAGCACCCCCACCAAGATCCATCCACAGGGGGGCGCCACAGGTCACTTTAAGCCTGATTTCACTATGGGTACACTGGGGAGGCTGTTCACTCACACATGGGGGTTTTGGGTGCCCATGGCCGGCATGGCTGGCTTGGGGGAGACCCCAAGAAGGGGTCCAAGCACCCCCACCAAGATCCATCCACAGGGGGGCGCCACAGGTCACTTTAAGCCTGATTTCACTATGGGTACACTGGGGAGGCTGTTCACTCACACATGGGGGTTTTGGGTGCCCATGGTCGGCATGGCTGGCTTGGAGGAGACCCCAAGAAGGGGTCCAAGCACCCCCACCAAGATCCATCCACAGGGGGGCGCCACAGGTCACTTTAAGCCTGATTTCACTATGGGTACACTGGGGAGGCTGTTCACTCACACATGGGGGTTTTGGGTGCCCATGGCCGGCATGGCTGGCTTGGGGGAGACCCCAAGAAGGGGTCCAAGCACCCCCACCAAGATCCATCCACAGGGGGGCGCCACAGGTCACTTTAAGCCTGATTTCACTAGGGGGACACTGGGGAGGCTGTTCACTCACACATGGGGGTTTTGGGTGCCCATGGCCGGCATGGCTGGCTTGGGGGAGACCCCAAGAAGGGGTCCAAGCACCCCCACCAAGATCCATCCACAGGGGGGCGCCACAGGTCATTTTCACTAGGAGAACCAGGGGAGGGCTCCTGACTCACACATGGGCATTCTGGGTGCCCATGGCTGGGATGGGTGAGACAGAGTCCAGCCCTCCACACACAAAAGTGATCCAGCAGGCCAGAAGAAAGGGGAGAGAGAGAGAGAGAACAAATAATACATGGGCACAGAGCAGCCAGCCTCCATTGGAGCTGCCTGCACAGTGCTGCCCTCCTGTGGGAAAGGTTCACACACACACTCACTCACTCACTCACACAGACACACACAGACAAACCTATTCACTTGGGCCTTCTCCCTCATGCCCTGCTGACATCCATGCAGGCCCACATTGACCTTTGTGACCTCTGGAGCTCCATGCACCTTGTTCTAAACTCCCTGCCTAGTAAAGGGCATCTCCCATGGGCATGAGAGTACAGCTCACTCCCCTGGAGCACCATGCCTCTTTTTAATCACTCTCTCCCTATTAAAACCCTCTCTCCCATGGGCTTGAGAGTACAGCTTACTCCCTTGACCTCCAGAGGTATAGGAGGCCAAAAAAAAAGGGGGACAGAGCAGACAGCCCCCAAAGGGGATGCCTGCTCTGCCCCCCTATGAGACAGGTTCACTCACTCACACAGACACACCTATTCACTTGGGCCTTCTCCCTCATGCCCTGCTGACATCCATGCAGGCCCACATTGACCTTTGTGACCTCTGGAGCTCCATGCCTCTTTTTAAACTCTCTCTTCCCATTAAAAGCCTCTCTCACATGGGCTTGAGAGTACAGCTTACTCCCTTGACCTCCAGAGGTATAGGAGGCCAAAAAAAAAGGGGGACAGAGCAGACAGCCCCCAAAGGGGATGCCTGCTCTGCCCCCCTATGAGACAGGTTCACTCACTCACACAGACACACCTATTCACTTGGGCCTTCTCTCTGTGGCCCTGCTGACAGCCATGCAGGCCCACATTGACCTTTGTGACCTCTGGAGCTCATTGCCTCCATCTCTACACTCCATGCCCAGTGAAACCCTCTCTCACTCGGCCTGAGACTGCAGCTCACTCCCTGGATGGCCTGGGCTCCAGAACCACGACCACCAAGCCCACACTCCCTGCCCAGTGAAACCCTCTCTCACTCGGCCTGAGACTGCAGCTCACTCCCTGGATGGCCTGGGCTCCAGAACCACGACCACCAAGCCCACACTCCCTGCCCACTCAAACCCTCTCTCACTCGGCCTCAGACTGCAGCTCACTCCCTGGATGGCCTGGGCTCCAGAACCACGACCACCAAGCCCACACTCCCTGCCCACTCAAACCCTCTCTCACTCGGCCTCAGACTGCAGCTCACTCCCTGGATGGCCTGGGCTCCAGAACCACGACCACCAAGCCCACACTCCCTGCCCGCTCAAACCATCTCTCACTCGGACTGAGACTGCAGCTCACTGCATGGGCGTCCCCGACCTCCATGCCTCCAGGCCCACACTCCGTGTCCGCTCAAACCATCTCTCACTCGGACTGAGACTGCAGCTCACTGCATGGGCGTCCCCGACCTCCATGCCTCCAGGCCCACACTCCGTGTCCGCTCAAACCATCTCTCACTCGGACTGAGACTGCAGCTCACTGCATGGGCGTCCCCGACCTCCATGCCTCCAGGCCCACACTCCGTGTCCGCTCAAACCATCTCTCACTCGGACTGAGACTGCAGCTCACTGCATGGGCGTCCCCGACCTCCATGCCTCCAGGCCCACACTCCGTGTCCGCTCAAACCATCTCTCACTCGGACTGAGACTGCAGCTCACTGCATGGGCGTCCCCGACCTCCATGCCTCCAGGCCCACACTCCGTGTCCGCTCAAACCATCTCTCACTCGGACTGAGACTGCAGCTCACTGCATGGGCGTCCCCGACCTCCATGCCTCCAGGCCCACACTCTGTGTCCGCTCAAACCATCTCTCACTCGGACTGAGACTGCAGCTCACTGCATGGGCCTCCCCGACCTCCATGCCTCCAGGCCCACACTCCGTGTCCGCTCAAACCATCTCTCACTCGGACTGAGACTGCAGCTCACTGCATGGGCCTCCCCGACCTCCATGCCTACAGGCCCACACTCTGTGTCCGCTCAAACCATCTCTCACTCGGACTGAGACTGCAGCTCACTGCATGGGCCTCCCCGACCTCCATGCCTCCAGGCCCACACTCCGTGTCCGCTCAAACCATCTCTCACTCGGACTGAGACTGCAGCT
>NW_028162047.1:25000-34156 GCF_964263955.1 Coregonus lavaretus
CTCCTGGCTCCCGGAAGGCCGATTTTGATGCACTTTTTTCGGATTGGGTTGGTGGTCAGACACCCCCATATGGAAACCATCCGGTTGACACTATGAGAACCAGGGACCGACTCCTGGCTCCCGGAAGGCCGATTTTGATGCACTTTTTTCGGATTGGGTTGGTGGTCAGACACCCCCATATGGAAACCATCCGGTTGACACTATGAGAACCAGGGACCGACTCCTGGCTCCCGGAAGGCCGATTTTGATGCACTTTTTTCGGATTGGGTTGGTGGTCAGACACCCCCATATGGAAACCATCCGGTTGACACTATGAGAACCAGGGACCGACTCCTGGCTCCCGGAAGGCCGATTTTGATGCACTTTTCTCGGATTGGGTTGGTGGTCAGACACCCCCATATGGAAACCATCCGGTTGACACTATGAGAACCAGGGACCGACTCCTGGCTCCCGGAAGGCCGATTTTGATGCACTTTTCTCGGATTGGGTTGGTGGTCAGACACCCCCATATGGAAATCATCCGGTTGACACTATGAGAACCAGGGACCGACTCCTGGCTCCCGGAAGGCCGATTTTGATGCACTTTTCTCGGATTGGGTTGGTGGTCAGACACCCCCATATGGAAATCATCCGGTTGACACTATGAGAACCAGGGACCGACTCCTGGCTCCCGGAAGGCCGATTTTGATGCACTTTTTTCGGATTGGGTTGGTGGTCAGACACCCCCATATGGAAACCATCCGGTTGACACTATGAGAACCAGGGACCGACTCCTGGCTCCCGGAAGGCCGATTTTGATGCACTTTTCTCGGATTGGGTTGGTGGTCAGACACCCCCATATGGAAATCATCCGGTTGACAACAGGAGAACCAGGGACCGACTCCTGGCTCCCGGAAGGCCGATTTTGATGCACTTTTCTCGGATTGGGTTGGTGGTCAGACACCCCCATATGGAAATCATCCGGTTGACAACAGGAGAACCAGGGACCGACTCCTGGCTCCCGGAAGGCCGATTTTGATGCACTTTTCTCGGATTGGGTTGGTGGTCAGACACCCCCATATGGAAATCATCCGGTTGACAACAGGAGAACCAGGGACCGACTCCTGGCTCCCGGAAGGCCGATTTTGATGCACTTTTCTCGGATTGGGTTGGTGGTCAGACACCCCCATATGGAAATCATCCGGTTGACACTATGAGAACCAGGGACCGACTCCTGGCTCCCGGAAGGCCGATTTTGATGCACTTTTCTCGGATTGGGTTGGTGGTCAGACACCCCCATATGGAAATCATCCGGTTGACACTATGAGAACCAGGGACCGACTCCTGGCTCCCGGAAGGCCGATTTTGATGCACTTTTCTCGGATTGGGTTGGTGGTCAGACACCCCCATATGGAAATCATCCGGTTGACACTATGAGAACCAGGGACCGACTCCTGGCTCCCGGAAGGCCGATTTTGATGCACTTTTTTCGGATTGGGTTGGTGGTCAGACACCCCCATATGGAAACCATCCGGTTGACACTATGAGAACCAGGGACCGACTCCTGGCTCCCGGAAGGCCGATTTTGATGCACTTTTCTCGGATTGGGTTGGTGGTCAGACACCCCCATATGGAAATCATCCGGTTGACAACAGGAGAACCAGGGACCGACTCCTGGCTCCCGGAAGGCCGATTTTGATGCACTTTTCTCGGATTGGGTTGGTGGTCAGACACCCCCATATGGAAATCATCCGGTTGACAACAGGAGAACCAGGGACCGACTCCTGGCTCCCGGAAGGCCGATTTTGATGCACTTTTCTCGGATTGGGTTGGTGGTCAGACACCCCCATATGGAAATCATCCGGTTGACAACAGGAGAACCAGGGACCGACTCCTGGCTCCCGGAAGGCCGATTTTGATGCACTTTTCTCGGATTGGGTTGGTGGTCAGACACCCCCATATGGAAATCATCCGGTTGACACTATGAGAACCAGGGACCGACTCCTGGCTCCCGGAAGGCCGATTTTGATGCACTTTTCTCGGATTGGGTTGGTGGTCAGACACCCCCATATGGAAATCATCCGGTTGACACTATGAGAACCAGGGACCGACTCCTGGCTCCCGGAAGGCCGATTTTGATGCACTTTTCTCGGATTGGGTTGGTGGTCAGACACCCCCATATGGAAATCATCCGGTTGACACTATGAGAACCAGGGACCGACTCCTGGCTCCCGGAAGGCCGATTTTGATGCACTTTTTTCGGATTGGGTTGGTGGTCAGACACCCCCATATGGAAACCATCCGGTTGACACTATGAGAACCAGGGACCGACTCCTGGCTCCCGGAAGGCCGATTTTGATGCACTTTTCTCGGATTGGGTTGGTGGTCAGACACCCCCATATGGAAATCATCCGGTTGACAACAGGAGAACCAGGGACCGACTCCTGGCTCCCGGAAGGCCGATTTTGATGCACTTTTCTCGGATTGGGTTGGTGGTCAGACACCCCCATATGGAAATCATCCGGTTGACAACAGGAGAACCAGGGACCGACTCCTGGCTCCCGGAAGGCCGATTTTGATGCACTTTTCTCGGATTGGGTTGGTGGTCAGACACCCCCATATGGAAATCATCCGGTTGACAACAGGAGAACCAGGGACCGACTCCTGGCTCCCGGAAGGCCGATTTTGATGCACTTTTCTCGGATTGGGTTGGTGGTCAGACACCCCCATATGGAAATCATCCGGTTGACAACAGGAGAACCAGGGACCGACTCCTGGCTCCCGGAAGGCCGATTTTGATGCACTTTTCTCGGATTGGGTTGGTGGTCAGACACCCCCATATGGAAATCATCCGGTTGACATTAGGAGAACCAGGGACCGACTCCTGGCTCCCGGAAGGCCGATTTTGATGCACTTTTCTCGGATTGGGTTGGTGGTCAGACACCCCCATATGGAAATCATCCGGTTGACATTAGGAGAACCAGGGACCGACTCCTGGCTCCCGGAAGGCCGATTTTGATGCACTTTTCTCGGATTGGGTTGGTGGTCAGACACCCCCATATGGAAATCATCCGGTTGACAACAGGAGAACCAGGGACCGACTCCTGGCTCCCGGAAGGCCGATTTTGATGCACTTTTCTCGGATTGGGTTGGTGGTCAGACACCCCCATATGGAAACCATCCGGTTGACACCAGGAGAACCAGGGACCGACTCCTGGCTCCCGGAAGGCCGATTTTGATGCACTTTTCTCGGATTGGGTTGGTGGTCAGACACCCCCATATGGAAATCATCCGGTTGACATTAGGAGAACCAGGGACCGACTCCTGGCTCCCGGAAGGCCGATTTTGATGCACTTTTCTCGGATTGGGTTGGTGGTCAGACACCCCCATATGGTAAACCGCCGGCGGACACTAGGAGAACCAGGGGAGGCTATTACCTCACACATGGGGTTTTGGGTGCCCTTGGCCGGCTTGGGGGTGACCCCAAGAGTGGGTCCAAGACCCCACACCCGGATCCATCCACAGGGGGCGCCACATGTCATTTTAAGCCTGATTTCACTAGGGGAACCAGGGGATGATCTTAACTCACAAATGGGGGTTTTGGGTGCCCATGGCCGGCTTGGGGGTGACCCCAAGAAGGGGTCCAAGCACCCCCATCCAGATCCATCCACAGGGGGGCGCCACAGGTCACTTTAGGCCGGATTTCACTATGGGGACCCAGGGGAGGCTGTTCACTCACACATGGGGGTTTTGGGTGCCCATGGTCGGCATGGCTGGCTTGGAGGAGACCCCAAGAAGGGGTCCAAGCACCCCCATCCAGATCCATCCACAGGGGGGCGCCACAGGTCATTTTAGGCCGGATTTCACTATGGGGACCCAGGGGAGGCTGTTCACTCACACATGGGGGTTTTGGGTGCCCATGGTCGGCATGGCTGGCTTGGAGGAGACCCCAAGAAGGGGTCCAAGCACCCCCATCCAGATCCATCCACAGGGGGGCGCCACAGGTCATTTTAGGCCGGATTTCACTATGGGGACCCAGGGGAGGCTGTTCACTCACACATGGGGGTTTTGGGTGCCCATGGTCGGCATGGCTGGCTTGGGGGAGACCCCAAGAAGGGGTCCAAGCACCCACAGCCGAATCCATCCACAGGGGGCGCCACAGGTCACTTTAGGCCGGATTTCACTAGGGGTACACTGGGGAGGCTGTTCACTCACACATGGGGGTTTTGGGTGCCCTTGGTCGGCATGGCTGGCTTGGAGGAGACCCCAAGAAGGGGTCCAAGCACCCCCACCAAGATCCATCCACAGGGGGGCGCCACAGGTCACTTTAAGCCTGATTTCACTATGGGGACCCAGGGGAGGCTTTTCACTCACACATGGGGGTTTTGGGTGCCCTTGGTCGGCATGGCTGGCTTGGGGGGACCCCAAGAAGGGGTCCAAGACCCCACAGCCGGATCCATCCACAGGGGGGCGCCACAGGTCATTGTAGGCCGGATTTCACTATGGGGACCCAGGGGAGGCTTTTCACTCACACATGGGGGTTTTGGGTGCCCATGGTCGGCATGGCTGGCTTGGGGGGGACCCCAAGAAGGGGTCCAAGACCCCACAGCCGGATCCATCCACAGGGGGGCGCCACATGTCACTTTAGGCCGGATTTCACTATGGGTACCCAGGGGAGGCTGTTCACTCACACATGGGGGTTTTGGGTGCCCATTGAAGGCATGGCCAGCTTGGGGGGACCCCAAGAAGGGGTCCAAGCACCCACAGCCGGATCTATCCACAGGGGGGCGCCACATGTCATTTTAAGCCTGATTTCACTATGGGTACCCAGGGGAGGCTGTTCACTCACACATGGGGGTTTGGGGTGCCCATGGTCGGCATGGATGGCTTGGGGGGGACCCCAAGAAGGGGTCCAAGCACCCACAGCCGGATCTATCCACAGGGGGGCGCCACATGTCATTTTAAGCCTGATTTCACTATGGGTACCCAGGGGAGGCTGTTCACTCACACATGGGGGTTTTGGTGCCCATGGTCGGCATGGCTGGCTTGGAGGAGACCCCAAGAAGGGGTCCAAGCACCCACAGCCGAATCCATCCACAGGGGGGCGCCACAGGTCACTTTATGCCGGATTTCACTATGGGGACACAGGGGAGGCTGTTCACTCACACATGGGGGTTTTGGGTGCCCATGGCCGGCATGGCTGGCTTGGGGGGGACCCCGAGAAGGGGTCCAAGCACCCACAGCCGAATCCATCCACAGGGGGGCGCCACAGGTCACTTTAAGCCTGATTTCACTATGGGTACACTGGGGAGGCTGTTCACTCACACATGGGGGTTTTGGGTGCCCATGGCCGGCATGGCTGGCTTGGGGGGGACCCCGAGAAGGGGTCCAAGCACCCACAGCCGAATCCATCCACAGGGGGGCGCCACAGGTCACTTTAAGCCTGATTTCACTATGGGTACACTGGGGAGGCTGTTCACTCACACATGGGGGTTTTGGGTGCCCATGGTCGGCATGGCTGGCTTGGAGGAGACCCCAAGAAGGGGTCCAAGCACCCCCACCAAGATCCATCCACAGGGGGGCGCCACAGGTCACTTTAAGCCTGATTTCACTATGGGTACACTGGGAGGCTGTTCACTCACACATGGGGGTTTTGGGTGCCCATGGTCGGCATGGCTGGCTTGGAGGAGACCCCAAGAAGGGGTCCAAGCACCCCCACCAAGATCCATCCACAGGGGGGCGCCACAGGTCACTTTAAGCCTGATTTCACTATGGGTACACTGGGGAGGCTGTTCACTCACACATGGGGGTTTTGGGTGCCCATGGCCGGCATGGCTGGCTTGGGGAGACCCCAAGAAGGGGTCCAAGCACCCCCACCAAGATCCATCCACAGGGGGGCGCCACAGGTCACTTTAAGCCTGATTTCACTATGGGTACACTGGGGAGGCTGTTCACTCACACATGGGGGTTTTGGGTGCCCATGGTCGGCATGGCTGGCTTGGAGGAGACCCCAAGAAGGGGTCCAAGCACCCCCACCAAGATCCATCCACAGGGGGCGCCACAGGTCACTTTAAGCCTGATTTCACTATGGGTACACTGGGGAGGCTGTTCACTCACACATGGGGGTTTTGGGTGCCCATGGTCGGCATGGCTGGCTTGGAGGAGACCCCAAGAAGGGGTCCAAGCACCCCCACCAAGATCCATCCACAGGGGGGCGCCACAGGTCACTTTAAGCCTGATTTCACTATGGGTACACTGGGGGAGGCTGTTCACTCACACATGGGGGTTTTGGGTGCCCATGGCCGGCATGGCTGGCTTGGGGGAGACCCCAAGAAGGGGTCCAAGCACCCCCACCAAGATCCATCCACAGGGGGGCGCCACAGGTCACTTTAAGCCTGATTTCACTATGGGTACACTGGGGAGGCTGTTCACTCACACATGGGGGTTTTGGGTGCCCATGGTCGGCATGGCTGGCTTGGAGGAGACCCCAAGAAGGGGTCCAAGCACCCCCACCAAGATCCATCCACAGGGGGGCGCCACAGGTCACTTTAAGCCTGATTTCACTATGGGTACACTGGGGAGGCTGTTCACTCACACATGGGGTTTTGGGTGCCCATGGCCGGCATGGCTGGCTTGGGGGAGACCCCAAGAAGGGGTCCAAGCACCCCCACCAAGATCCATCCACAGGGGGGCGCCACAGGTCACTTTAAGCCTGATTTCACTATGGGTACACTGGGGAGGCTGTTCACTCACACATGGGGGTTTTGGGTGCCCATGGTCGGCATGGCTGGCTTGGAGGAGACCCCAAGAAGGGGTCCAAGCACCCCCACCAAGATCCATCCACAGGGGGGCGCCACAGGTCACTTTAAGCCTGATTTCACTATGGGTACACTGGGGAGGCTGTTCACTCACACATGGGGGTTTTGGGTGCCCATGTCGGCATGGCTGGCTTGGAGGAGACCCCAAGAAGGGGTCCAAGCACCCCCACCAAGATCCATCCACAGGGGGGCGCCACAGGTCACTTTAAGCCTGATTTCACTATGGGTACACTGGGGAGGCTGTTCACTCACACATGGGGGTTTTGGGTGCCCATGGCCGGCATGGCTGGCTTGGGGGAGACCCCAAGAAGGGGTCCAAGCACCCCCACCAAGATCCATCCACAGGGGGGCGCCACAGGTCACTTTAAGCCTGATTTCACTATGGGTACACTGGGGAGGCTGTTCACTCACACATGGGGTTTTGGGTGCCCATGGTCGGCATGGCTGGCTTGGAGGAGACCCCAAGAAGGGGTCCAAGCACCCCCACCAAGATCCATCCACAGGGGGGCGCCACAGGTCACTTTAAGCCTGATTTCACTATGGGTACACTGGGGAGGCTGTTCACTCACACATGGGGGTTTTGGGTGCCCATGGCCGGCATGGCTGGCTTGGGGGAGACCCCAAGAAGGGGTCCAAGCACCCCCACCAAGATCCATCCACAGGGGGGCGCCACAGGTCACTTTAAGCCTGATTTCACTAGGGGGACACTGGGGAGGCTGTTCACTCACACATGGGGGTTTTGGGTGCCCATGGCCGGCATGGCTGGCTTGGGGGAGACCCCAAGAAGGGGTCCAAGCACCCCCACCAAGATCCATCCACAGGGGGGCGCCACAGGTCATTTTCACTAGGAGAACCAGGGGAGGGCTCCTGACTCACACATGGGCATTCTGGGTGCCCATGGCTGGGATGGGTGAGACAGAGTCCAGCCCTCCACACACAAAAGTGATCCAGCAGGCCAGAAGAAAGGGGAGAGAGAGAGAGAGAGAACAAATAATACATGGGCACAGAGCAGCCAGCCTCCATTGGAGCTGCCTGCACAGTGCTGCCCTCCTGTGGGAAAGGTTCACACACACACTCACTCACTCACTCACACAGACACACACAGACAAACCTATTCACTTGGGCCTTCTCCCTCATGCCCTGCTGACATCCATGCAGGCCCACATTGACCTTTGTGACCTCTGGAGCTCCATGCACCTTGTTCTAAACTCCCTGCCTAGTAAAGGGCATCTCCCATGGGCATGAGAGTACAGCTCACTCCCCTGGAGCACCATGCCTCTTTTTAATCACTCTCTCCCTATTAAAACCCTCTCTCCCATGGGCTTGAGAGTACAGCTTACTCCCTTGACCTCCAGAGGTATAGGAGGCCAAAAAAAAAGGGGGACAGAGCAGACAGCCCCCAAAGGGATGCCTGCTCTGCCCCCCTATGAGACAGGTTCACTCACTCACACAGACACACCTATTCACTTGGGCCTTCTCCCTCATGCCCTGCTGACATCCATGCAGGCCCACATTGACCTTTGTGACCTCTGGAGCTCCATGCCTCTTTTTTAAACTCTCTCTTCCCATTAAAAGCCTCTCTCACATGGGCTTGAGAGTACAGCTTACTCCCTTGACCTCCAGAGGTATAGGAGGCCAAAAAAAAAGGGGGACAGAGCAGACAGCCCCCAAAGGGGATGCCTGCTCTGCCCCCCTATGAGACAGGTTCACTCACTCACACAGACACACCTATTCACTTGGGCCTTCTCTCTGTGGCCCTGCTGACAGCCATGCAGGCCCACATTGACCTTTGTGACCTCTGGAGCTCATTGCCTCCATCTCTACACTCCATGCCCAGTGAAACCCTCTCTCACTCGGCCTGAGACTGCAGCTCACTCCCTGGATGGCCTGGGCTCCAGAACCACGACCACCAAGCCCACACTCCCTGCCCAGTGAAACCCTCTCTCACTCGGCCTGAGACTGCAGCTCACTCCCTGGATGGCCTGGGCTCCAGAACCACGACCACCAAGCCCACACTCCCTGCCCACTCAAACCCTCTCTCACTCGGCCTCAGACTGCAGCTCACTCCCTGGATGGCCTGGGCTCCAGAACCACGACCACCAAGCCCACACTCCCTGCCCACTCAAACCCTCTCTCACTCGGCTCAGACTGCAGCTCACTCCCTGGATGGCCTGGGCTCCAGAACCACGACCACCAAGCCCACACTCCTGCCCGCTCAAACCATCTCTCACTCGGACTGAGACTGCAGCTCACTGCATGGGCGTCCCCGACCTCCATGCCTCAGGCCCACACTCCGTGTCCGCTCAAACCATCTCTCACTCGGACTGAGACTGCAGCTCACTGCATGGGCGTCCCCGAC
>NW_028162046.1:0-1000 GCF_964263955.1 Coregonus lavaretus
TGGGTTGTCGTACGGTGTGGGCTACGGTACGGTGTGGGCTACGGTACGGTGTGGGCTACGGTACGGTGTGGGTTACGGTACGGTGTGGGCTACGGTATGGTGTGGGTTAAGGTACGGTGTGGGTTACGGTACGGTGTGGGCTACGGTACGGTGTGGGTTGTCGTACGGTGTGGGTTACGGTACGGTGTGGGTTACGGTACGGTGTGGGTTACGGTACGGTGTGGGTTGTCGTACGGTGTGGGTTACGGTACGGTGTGGGCTACGGTACGGTGTGGGTTGTCGTACGGTGTGGGCTACGGTACGGTGTGGGTTACGGTACGGTGTGGGTTACGGTACGGTGTGGGCTACGGTACGGTGTGGGTTGTCGTACGGTGTGGGCTACGGTACGGTGTGAGTTACGGTACGGTGTGGGCTACGGTACGGTGTGGGTTACGGTACGGTGTGTGTTACGGTACGGTGTGGGTTACGGTACGGTGTGGGCTACGGTACGATGTGGGTTACGGTACGGTGTGGGTTACGCTACGGTGTGGGTTACGGTACGGTGTGGGCTACGGTACGGTGTGGGTTGTGGTACGGTGTGGGTTAAGGTATGGTGTGGGCTACGGTACGATGTGGGTTACGGTACGGTGTGGGCTACGGTACGATGTGGGTTACGGTACGGTGTGGGTTACGCTACGGTGTGGGTTACGGTACGGTGTGGGCTACGGTACGGTGTGGGTTGTGGTACGGTGTGGGTTACGGTATGGTGTGGGCTACGGTACGATGTGGGTTACGGTACGGTGTGGGTTACGGTACGGTGTGGGTTACGGTACGGTGTGGGTTACGGTACGGTGTGGGCTACGGTACGGTGTGGGTTGTCGTACGGTGTGGGTTACGGTACGGTGTGGGTTACGGTACGGTGTGGGTTACGGTACGGTGTGGGTTGTCGTACGGTGTGGGCTACGGTACGGTGTGTGCTACGGTACGGTGTGGGCTACGGTACGGTGTGGGCTACGGTACG
>NW_028162045.1:2500-15920 GCF_964263955.1 Coregonus lavaretus
TCAACCAACACCAGCATTACTATCAACCAACAACAGCATTACTATCAACCTAGACCAGCATTACTATCAACCTACACCAGCATTACTATCAACCTAGACCAGCATTACTATCAACCAACACCAGCATTACTATCAACCTAGACCAGCATTACTATCATCCTACACCAGCATTACTATCAACCTAGACCAGCATTACTATCATCCTACACCAGCATTACTATCAACCTACACCAGCATTACTATCAACCTATACCAGCATTACTATCAACCTAGACCAGCAATACTATCAACCTACACCAGCATTACTATCAACCTAGACCAGCATTACTATCAACCTACACCAGCATTACTATCAACCTAGACCAGCATTACTATCAACCAACACCAGCATTACTATCAACCTACACCAGCATTACTATCAACCAACAACAGCATTACTATCAACCTAGACCAGCAATACTATCAACCTACACCAGCATTTATATCAACCTAGACCAGCATTACTATAAACCTAGACCAGCATTACTATCAACCTAGACCAGCAATACTATCAACCAACAACAGCATTACTATCAACCTAGACCAGCATTACTATCAACCTACACCAGCATTTCTATCAACCTAGACCAGCATTACTATAAACCTAGACCAGCATTTCTATCAACCTAGACCAGCATTACTATCAACCTAGACCAGCATTACTATCAACCTAGACCAGCATTACTATCAACCTAGACCAGCATTACTATCAACCTAGACCAGCATTACTATCAACCTAGACCAGCATTACTATCAACCTAGACCAGCATTACTATCAACCTACACCAGCATTACTATCAACCTAGACCAGCATTACTATCTACCTAGGCCACCATTACTATCAACCAACACCAGCATTACTATCAACCAACACCAGTATTACTATCGACCTACACCAGTATTACTATCAACCTAGACCAGCATTACTATCAACCTAGACCAGCATTTCTATCAACCTACACCAGCATTACTATCAACCTAGACCAGCATTACTATCAACCAACACCAGCATTACTATCAACCAACATTACTATCAACCTAGACCAGCATTACTATCAACCAACACCAGCATTATTATCAACCTAGACCAGCATTTCTATCAACCTACACCAACATTAGTATCAACCTAGACCAGCATTACTATCGACCTACAGCAGCACACACACTTGATCTTTAAATGGGTGTTTAAAATATTGCTAAATGTGTGTCTTAATCTCCTGTAGCTGTAGGCCAAGCTGTGTGTGTGTGTTTGTTTATTTGTGGGTGTCTGTTTGTTTATTTGTGGGTGTCTGTCTGTCTGTCTGCCATTGAGTAGTCTAGCCTAAACGCCTATTTGTGTCGGGATTATTTCTACAGGTGGCTGGGTTCCCATTATTCGCCTACCTTTGTGCATGCCGGTGTATTTGTCCTTTATCACCGTCAGCTCGTAGATCTTCCCGAACTGTTCAAAGATCGGTTTGAGGTCCTTCTCCTCCAGATTCCGAGGAATCTGCCCCACGAACAGCTTGATCGCGTCGGCTTCCTTCATCAGGACACAGCGGTGAAAGCGACAGGCGCTCTGCGGGGTTCGGTGTGAGAAGAGCCGGGTGAGTGCAGAGCAGAGTCGGGGTCCTCTGGAGAGGGTTGGAGGAGAGAAAGAAAAGCAGATGGACAAAAAAACAAGATATGTAAATGTCTTATTTTGCTTTTTTTTCACAATATACGATAATCATTGATTAATTGAATAAAACCAAATCAATATTTTGGGATTCATTCTCATGTCTTTTCAATATTAGCCTATTGACACAAACAATTGCACTCGCGCCTCTCATAAAAACAATTATGCAAATGATGATCAGCCAATCAAAAGATAATTACGACATTTAAATTGCAATAAAACAGAAATTAAAATTAAATATCAATAAAACTGATATATTACCTTTAGGAAGTGAGAGTGTGTTCGGAGCCCCTGGGGAAAGGAAAATATATGGTTTAGACGGATAGATGAGCGCTATAGAGCGGCTGTGAGCGGTTTCTTTGTTTGGCCAGCTGTAGGTTACATACACTCATCGGATGTCAACGTATGGGGGGGCTCATCTCTTTGTCCGCCCCGGCTCAACATACACACAAAACACATGCGCACAAAAACACAACATGGAACGTTGGTCTTAAAAATCCTACCGATTTCAAGAGATTCTTCACTCCACGTTGTAAAATAATCCCCAGAGTAGTTGAGATTATTTTGTTTATTTTTCCACGTTTTGCCGTGGCGTTGTTGTCTTCAGTGCGCGTCTCCCGTTATCCTCCCTCGGGGAATAGGAGGCTCAATGGGATTCGTCCTCCGCTCTTTGTGCCTATCGTGCCTATCACTCCCTCTCCCGGTTTCGAATCGGTAACAGATCAGTGGAGTTGCTGCTCCCGTTAAAGTCTCACGTCTTGGCAAGCGATCATCAGATCACAGATCACCCGGTGCCTTGGTGATCCGTTATTTGCTCTCTCCTCTCGTCACGACTCTTGGTAAATCCGGTAAAGCCAGTCAGTCACTCTCTCAGTACTGCCCTGTCTGTTAGAATAGTCAAATTTCTGTAGAATTTTCCAGTTTACTATTATTTCTGCAATAATTAGGCTACAAGGCTAAAAACTATTTATGCAGCAACCAGCTATTGATAAATCAGGCAGTCAATTTATATAGACATTTATAGGCTAACAAATATATTAAAATATAATTATTAATATCTAACGTTATCCTCCCGCGCTACCCCTCTTTTCCCTCAGTGTATAGGCTACGGTAGCTTTTGACGTCGTCTGCCGGTGTCTCCCTCTCTCTCTATCCTGCCCTCCCTCTCCCCCTCTCCCTCGAGCAGTTGACAGGCTGTGACGTAAAAGGCAGGGACCGTCAAAAACTCTACTCCAACCTTAAAAATAAAACCCCTTTTATCTTTCGTAGGCGTAGCCTACATCTTTTAGTCCTGAAAGTAGCATATAGGCAACACTGTGGAATATATATGGACAGCTATTTCAGTTATCAAAACCAGGATTAGTCGACAATTTTTATAAGCGTTTTCAAACAAGCTCTTTGACGATTTCTACGTTAGTGTCCAGGGTGTGTGTGCTCGTGGACGGTGCCTTTAGTTCTGGAACGCCGTGCTGCCTATTGTTCTGGCGGCGAGCTCTGGCCGTGGTGCTGAAGCCTGCCATATTACCAGCGCGCGCGAGCTGCGTCACGACTACAGCTGCGCACACAACACACACACACACGCCAGCCTTGAGGTTGGCCTAACCAGTTCTCTTCTGCATGTTGAACAAAATCTAAATTCGTAATCATATCCATGATGTGCACACATAGGCTAGCCTAATGTGCGATAGAAAGGGGAGAGAGCGAAAATAGAGAAGAGGATAGGCCTATACTACAGACTACACTGATCTAACAGTATGGGCTACCCTGCTGTGTAGACTAACCTACAATAATACACTATCGTATCAGCCTACTGAGGGAGGGATCCTCACCGCTCTGATACAGACAGGCACAGCAGACCTCTTCTGTCCATGGTCCTGAACCAAGACATTTACAACATTCATCAAACTAGGAAGCTTTTTAACTCGTCTTTATTGCTGGTGGGGGTCTCTTTGGTCCCTTTCCGGTGTGTGTATTTTTTTTCTTCTGCCACCCCCCTCGCGCTCGACGAGAGGAGTCAGAGAGTTCAGGGTAATTTGCTCTGAAAGGTCACCATCTGCCTCCCACCACCTCGTGTCCCCTTCTCGCCGCCTGCTGCCCCCAACCATTATATATAATCAGTTCACACACGCGGGGCCTATACCAGGCACGGCCCACCCCGAGGACCTACACCGTATCACTGAGCGTAGCTATAGGCAACGGCACGAGCATTCATGAGAAACTCATGCTCGGGCCTCTTCTTTCATGGTGGTGTCAGAACTGGGGGCTTCTCGGTTTCTCTGTCGTCTGTGGAGTAGGCCTAGGGCTAGGACTAGAATAGGGCGAACTTGCCCCCTATAGACCCTGAATTACGGTCAGTTTAGCATTTATACCCAGAATTGTGTCTTTGTTCGTAGAGGAAACGTTATATCCATGAAGTCATATTAAGCTTGCTTGAGTTATTATCACAACACAAACCAGTCTATTCTGAACAAGGGAAGACAAGTCGGCTACAGCTCTACAAGCACACAATACCGCCATCTGGCTACTGTTGAAGATATGTAGGTCTACTTTCTTCGAATGTACTGAAGGTCTCAGCGGACATTTAGGCCTGCTAATTGGGATACAGAAAAGTGCACAGAGTAGAAAAAGGCAAACCATTTTCTGGTTTCAATTTTTATTTCTAATTAAGTTTGTGATAGCATTTTCCACACACTCTTTTGCCTTTTTCAAAATAATACAAAATCCAAATACTTCTCCGCAATAACATCTGATCATAAACTCTGGCAAGGTAGCAACAAAGGGAATTTGCTACAGCTCCTCTTAAGAAAAAAAATAAATTACATTTATTTTTTTAAATAGATAAATTACTATCCTTTTTTTCTGTCTTTTTAATATAAAACATTTTGTTTCTACTAAAAACTATTTGAGACATGAAAATGACATTCACAGATAGACTCATACAAGAAAACACCCACGGCTGCATACTCACACAAACAAACACAAATAGACAACTACACAGAGACAGGAAGACAAACACACACACACACACACACACACACACACACACACACACACACACACACACACACACACACACACACACACACACACACACACACACACACCATCCAAGGGTAGCACAATATAATTTGTTCTTCTTTATATGATGACTTAAAAATATGAATACTTTTATATGAATATATGCATACTGTAAACATGTATGCCTAAAATTCAAATCATACCACAATATAGGAGATATTTATGTATATGTATATTAAGTATATGTTCACACAGAAATATAGACACACAAATATAATATTGACTACAAATATCCACATCGTTCACCTGTGGAGTGTGTGTGTGTGTGTGTGTGTGTGTGTGTGTGTGTGTGTGTGTGTGTGTGTGTGTGTGTGTGTGTGTGTGTGTGTGCGTGCTATAGACATAACATACAGTAACATGTTACAACTATGTCATAAGGTATAGGGGCAATATCCGTTAAAAAATAGCTTTGTTTAAGTCAAAGACAGAACCCTTTTAAACGTTTTCAGTAAAAACACAAATTAGTTAGGGAGATGTTCCTTGCTACTGTCACAACTTGCTCCTTTGGGAGTTAAAGGCCCAATGCAGTCAAAAACGTGATTTTCCTGTGTTTTATATATATTTCCACACTATGTATGCGTTTGGAATAATACTGTGAAATTGTGAAAATTATGATAATGCCATTTTAGTGTAAAAGCTGTTTGAAAAGACCGCCTGAAATTTCAGCCTGTTTTGGTGGGATGGAGTTTTGGCCTGCCATGTGACATCACCAGTTAGTTAAGAGACCAATAAGAAAAAATAGTTTCAAACCTCTCTGCCAATAACAGCTACAGTAGTTTTCAGTTTTCCCTCCTCCTCAGACAACTCCCAGACAGTCCTAGCAAAATTTTTGCTTGAGAAATTGCTCTTTGCTAAGAAGCTATATATTTTTTGTTGTTGACCATTTTAATTGAAAACATTCACAGTAAGGTACTTAATTGTTACCCAGAAATGATTTGATATTGAGATAAAAACGTCTGCATTGGACCTTTAAGACACAGATTGCTCTTCAGTATATTGTGGCAAATGCATTTGTGAAAATGAATGCATAAATGAATACAATGTTATTTCAATACCTACCTTTCTTGAACATATTGATAGGTCAGATGATACAATTGAAATGTCTCAGATAGTGGCATATTTTCTGTATGTAGGTTCGGTGTAACCTTGGCTGAGACCTGAATACTGGTATTAGCTCTCAGGGGTAATGCCTTGGCTTTAGTTCAGTGGGCTAACAGTCTTGAGGCACAGGTTGGATACTGGACAGTCACCAATAGACCATACAGTCATTTCATTCTACCCCTGCTTGTTTTCAGATTGGGGGCGTTCTCAGGTTATGGACATCTCTCTACTATTGTCCTTTAAAAATAGGTCACTTATACTAGGCCACCATTTTACATTTTGGTATGTTTCACCAAATGTTGATGATGCTGTATAAATAGTGAGGAGACATTTAAAAGAGGTTTTTGGCATATAGAACACAAACATAGAAAACATACATCATAGAAACCTCCAGCAGGTTTTGAGTGAACACTGCTATTGGGTTATACCTTCTGGGTCCCATCTAGCATACTAGCATACTACATAGTATGCATAGACAATACTTCACCTCACACTAAGTAGTATGCAAGTTTGGCTACTGGGACAGTGCTCTGGACCCAGGTCCTGGGTGTACATACATAATCCATAGCATCTCTCAGCAATGGAAATAGAAAGAGTGGACATAGAAATCAAATATGTTCCAAACCATGGAGCTCTGTACAATGTCATTGGCACATTTTTGCATACGCAGATAACCCATAAAATGTATGAAATGTAGTAAGTAACAAATGAAGTCATATTCCAAAACATCCCTTCTATAACGGCCGTACATCTGGCCCGGAACACAATTCAATCCCCACTTTATGTGGTAATATATCCACTCTACCCACTCCATTTCTATGGTCTGATCATTTCTATGGTAACCTGCACTTTGACTTCTAACCCTTAACCCCTGACCCCTGGCTGACCTCAGCTGGAAGCCTGTTATTGGCTGGTCAGTGCCTCTTGGCCCGCTGAGCACTCTGGGTACATGAGGCGCAGCAGGCAGTCTTGTAGTAGGAGTAGACACATAGTCTGGCCTGAACCACCATCACACAGTTATGACGCCGGTCCCTGCAGTTCTCATCTACAGAGAGAGTAGAGCAGAGGAGCGGGGGAGAGGGAAGAGGGGAGGGGAGGAGAGGGAGAAAGAAAGTGGTTAGAATTCAAATGCTACAAGCAACACACACTCACACATACAGTGCCTTCACAAAGTATTCACACGCCTTGACTTTTTACACATTTTGTTGTTACAGCCTGAATTTATAATGGATTTTCTGTCACTGTTCTACACACAATACCCCATAATGTCAAAGTGGAATATTGTTTTTAGACATTTTTACAAATTAATAAAAAATGAAAATCTGAAATGTCTTGAGTCAATAAGTACTCAACCTTTTTTTAATGTTATGCCTAAATAAGTTCAGGAGTAGAAATGTGCTTAACAAGTCACATAATACGTTGCATGGACTCACTCTGTGTGCAATAATAGTGTTTAACATGATTTTAAATGATTACCCCATCTCTGTACCCCACACATACAATTATCTGTAAGGTCCCTCAGTCGAGCAGTGAATTTCAAGCACAGATTCAAGCACAAAGGTCAGTGAGGTTTTCCAATGGTTCGCAAAGAAGGGCACCGATTGGTAGATGGGTAAAAAATCAAGCAGACTTAAATATCCCTTTGAACATGGTGAAGTTAGTAATTCAACTTTGGATGGTGTATCAATTCACCCAGTCACTACAAAGATACAGGCTTCCTTCCTAACTCAGTTGCTAGAGAGGAAGAAAACCGCTCAGGGATTTCACCATGAGGCCAATAGTGATTTTAAAACAGTTAAAGAGTTTAATGGCTGTGATAGGAGAACTGAGGATGGATCAACAACGTTGTAGTTACTCCACAATACTAACATAAATGACAGAGTGAAAAGAAGGAAGCCTGTACAGAATAACAAATATTCCAAAGCATGCATCCTGTTTGCAATGGAATAGAGATAAGCACAGGCAAAGTCCTAGAGGAAAACTTTACATTTAAGTCATTTATCAGACGCTCTTATCCAGAGCGACTTACAGTTAGTGCATACATTACTTTTTTTTCATACCCCCCCGTGGGAATTGAACCCACAACCCTGGCGTTGCAAACGCCATGCTCTACAAACTGAGCTACATCCCCTGCCGGCCATTCCCTCCCCTACCCTAGACGACGCTGGGCCAATTGTGCGCCGCCCCATGGGTCTCCCGGTCGCGGCCGGCTACGACAGAGCCTGGATTCGAACCAGGATCTCTAGTGGCACAGCCTTAGACCACTGCGCCACTCGGGAGACTTGGTTCAGTCTGCTTTCCAACAGACACTGGGAGACAAATGTACCTTTCTGCAGGACAATTACCTAAAACACAAGGCCAAATGTACACTGGAGTTGCTTACCAAGACGACATTGAATGTTCCTGAGTGGCCTAGTTACAGTTTTGACTTAAATTGGCTTGAAAATATATGGCAAGACTTGAAAATGGCTGTCTAGCAATGATCAACAACCAACTTGACAGACCTTGAATAATTTTTTTAAGAATAATGGGCAAATATTGTACAATCCAGTTGTGCAAAGCTCTTAGAGACTTACCCAGGAAGACTCACAGCTGTAATCACTGCCAAAGGTGATTCTAACATGTATTGACTCATGGGGTTGGATACTTATATAATCAAGATATATTAGTGTTCTATTTTCCATAAATACAAATATTATTATATTTTTTTTGCAGTGACATTACAGAGTATTTTGTGTAGATTGTTAATAAAAAAATGACAATTAAGTCAATTTTAATACCACGTTGTAACACAAAATATGGAAAAAGTCAAGGGGTGTGAATATTTTCTGAAGGCACTGTAAACATACAGTACACACACACACACACCTGCGACCTGTGGACTGCAGGGTATGGTATTGCAGAGCTGCTCCTGGTCAGGTTTTGCTGTAAGGGAGCATTCTGGGCTGTGCTGTTTGTCAGGTGTGAGACACCGTACCTCTCTGACCTGTAGCCCCTTACCACAGGAACGAGAGCACTGAGGGAGAGAGGTAGAGGAGGAGAGAGAGAGAGGAGGATGGTCAACATCTTTCTCATGATCAACAACAAACTGCAATCCAAGGTCGTAATTATATTATCTTCTCTCCTCCCTCTCTCTTCTCCTCCTTCTCTCCTCTCCTCCTTCTCTCCTCTCCTCCTTCTCTCACCGCGCTCCACTCCGTAGTAAACCACTGAGGCTGACATGCTTCCATCGCACACGTCTGCACCGAGGGAGGCTTTTCCAGCTGGGCACACTGGCTGATCTGTGCCACTTTGAAATCTGTCCCCATCTTCTCCACACAGATGATGTCCCTTCGCTGGGTTCCATTCCCACATGGAGCGCTACACTGGAGGAGGGAAGAGAGGGAGGAGAGGAAGGAGGGCGAGAAAAGAAAGGAGTGAGAGGGAAGAGAGACAGGAGAGGGCAGTGAGAGGATAAAAGAAGAGAGGGAAGAGAGAGGGAAGAGCGGGGAGAGAGGGAGGAGAGGAAGGAGGGCGAGAAAAGAAAGGAGTGAGAGGGAAGAGAGACAGGAGAGGGCAGTGAGAGGATAAAAGAAGAGAGGAGTGAGAGGGAAGAGAGGGAAGAGAGGGAGGAGAGGGCAGTGAGAGGATAAAAGAAGAGAGGAGTGAGAGGGAAGAGAGACAGGAGAGGGCAGTGAGAGGATAAAAGAAGAGAGGAGTGAGAGGGAAGAGAGACAGGAGAGGGCAGTGAGAGGATAAAAGAAGAGAGGGAAAACATGTTATTTTCTTCCTATTCATCTGCTATTACAGTACTATGCATTTCTTTTTTATATGTCAATATCTACCCATCCATTCCAATAAAGCATTATTGAACTGAAATGACTGATTCTATTGGTAACAGTATTGATGGATGGCAGCCACACCCCCTCCTCTCTCTCTCTTTCCTATCTTCTCAGTCTTACCTGACCCCAGGGCTACTGTACCACATGTAGGTGGGAACACATGGACCCCCGCTTACACGCCTCATGTCCTGGTTTGTCCCCCACACACACTCTCCTCCCTCTCTCCTCCACGGGTCCAGACACAACACCTCTCTCCTCTGAACCCCTGGACCACACTGGGCTGAACACTGAGACAGAGAGAGAGAGAGAGACAGAGAGAGAGAGAGAGAGAGAGAGAGAGAGAGAGAGAGAGAGAGAGAGAGAGAGAGAGAGAGAGAGAGAGAGAGAGAGAGAGAGAGAGAGAGAGAGAGAGAGAGAGAGAGAGACGAGAGAGAGAACAGAGAGAGAAGAGAGAGAGAGAGAGAGAGAGAGAGAGAGAGAGAGAAGAGAGAGAGGAGAGAGAGAGAGAGAGAGAGAGAGAGAGAGAGAGAGAGAGACAGAGAGGGGGGGGGGGGGGTGGAGAGAGAGAGATGGGGGTATTAGAGAAGTTACTTAGTGTATTGATGTAGGATGAGCATGTACTGCATGTGTGTCCGTGTCCCTATGCGTGTGTGTGTGTGTGTGTTTGTGTGTGTGTGTGTGTGTGTGTGTGTAGTACTCACAGTGTTGGACCAGCCAGTGAAGTACCAGTTGGTTACACAGGGCCCCATGTGACAGTCCTCACTTCCTTGTGGGCGGAGCCTGGCGTACACTCCTTGTCATTCACCATGCTGCCATGGTCACTGACACAGCGGACATTACGAGTTATCTCTCCCCATGCCACAGTCCACTGAGCACTGTTGAGTTCAAATAGAATGTTAGGAAAACACTACAATAGAACAAAGACATTGGAGAACATAATGGAACACATCCTATAGACGTAACCAATGGATACACACATTCTCATAAAATGTCAAACTACCCATTCCCCATGTGAATATTAACATACCCCCTGCCACACACTCACACACACTTTCTATACTCACAGAGCTCCAGTTGGTGCCTATCTCCCCAGTGTGAGCAGAGTCGTAGCTGGCAGGACTGGTGAGGTCAGGTGGGTTAGGGTTGGAGCAGCGTTGTGGTTGAACCATGGTGGAACGGTTCCCAAAGCTCTGTCTGCACTGAAGCTGTCTCTGCTGTACTCCCATACCACACGACACACTGCACTCTGACCACGAGCTGGCCTCGAAGCTACACACACACACAGAGACACACAGAGACACACAAAGACACACACACACACGCAGAAGAGAGAGAGATGAGAACAGGGTTAATACATATATACACTATACACTATGCTTAATGCTTATGGCTGTTCATTGATCCACACACTCACAATGCTGGGCAGGGTGTGTGTTACAGGGCTCCTCCTCTGGGGCGGGTCTTGCTGCTGAGTCACACTTCCTGTCTGGGACTTCCTCATCAGTATGGCGGTTAATACACAGGATCACCCTGTACTGGGACCCTGAAACACATCATCATCACCATCATTATCACCATCATCACCATCATTATCACCATCATCATCATCATCATCATCATCATCGCCATCCCTACCATCAGCATCAGTACCTTGTAATACAGGTTCCTCGACTGGCGGCCCACGGGCAGAATTTGGCGGCCCACGGCAGAATTTTATTGTTGAACATAGAAGATTGTAAAAACACCAGAAAATCAGCTCCAAAGTGATTAACATTTTAGAAATCTGTTCCAAAGTATTCCCACGAATAATAGAAAGATACTGTATATGTGATTGTATACAAATATAAGCAAGGTTTGAAATGTATATGTTTTAGTCAAATATTATATTTGTTGGGCTGCTTTTGGTCAATTTGCTGTCTACAAATGATTTGTAATTATGTTCTGGCCCCCTGACCATCCGCTCAAGAAGAAATCGGCCCGCAGCTGAATCTAGTTGATGATCCCTGCTGTACTGGGAGCCTGGTGGGAAAGTTATAGACGCGTTCGAGTGACCAGGTCACCTACATTTCAACTGCATGAACTTTACAACAACTATATGTGATCAAAGGTCATGAAGTTTTGACTGCAGTGACTTTCATCTTCCTACAGTTGCTCCTCACCAGCAGCAACTTGCAGTCATCTCCTGCATTGTGGGAGGCTCTATTGTCAACCAATCATTAGAGGGTTTTTGTTTGACCCACACGAACAGGATCAAAGATGTGACTAAAACAGGAAGCAACTTTGCCGCGATCAAAGATTATCTGTGATATTGACAAGGTAGCCAAATGACCGCTCTAACAATGGAAATACATGTCCTCAATGATTTGAAGCCAGGCGAGATCAGATGGGACCATTCTAGCCAATGAGAGGGCAGATATGCGCACAACTAACTTGCTTTTCTCAAAGTTGCCGGAAGGCCACGTGCATCCACTTATATCAGTACATTTGTAACAGCTAAACATTATAAAACGTATATTCTATCAAATAAGCCTGACTTAATTCGACACTCTCTCATAGACCTCCATACAAAAAACGTCTTATCTCACGTGGACAGATTTTGGGCAGAGTAAATTCTCTCACTTCACCTCTTCCTCTCTGCCGTGATTCATATGTATACAGTGGATATGTACAAATTAATGTGATATTTGAGTCTCTCTCTCCCCAATTGATAGTACAATTTACACACATATATTTACAGTTTGTGAGTGTGTGATATGGGGGTTGGAGACATGTTTATTTCGACATGACAAAGAAAAGCTTTTATAAACAATGAACACTGCCATGTTGGACTGAACCTTGCTGTAGGAAAAGCACATCAGTGTCCGACTTTCTGCTGTAGCAGATGCACCTCCCCCGACCTCACTCCTCCACTTTCATCTACAGTCAGTTGCTTTAGCCTTACCACTCAAAAGCACCCATAAACTGTCACATTCTTACAGCTCCAAAGAAATCACTGTTTCAGTTCAACAGTGTTCCACTTCCCCTTAATAACCACAAGGGGAGATGTAACACAGCAAGCCCCTGTGTAGTATGATGAAGTTGTAGCCATTAGACACAGATCTAAGGCCAGTTTTGTGTTTTCCCTCCTTATGGTAAAGGTCAGGATTTGGGAGCATTTTGCTGAACCTAGAACTGTATCAGCAGGCAACTTCTACACACAGCGAACTATGATTATAGACACGTACATGCATGTGCGCACACACACATGCACACACGTGTATGCCCGAACACACACACATACATACACACAGTCCAAGTCTTTTTTAACTCTGACCTTTGCCACAGGAAGTAGTACACTCAGTGAGACCGCCCCTCCTCCATACGAAGGGTGACTGGGTGTCGAGGGGCAGGTCGGTACGAGGTGGGATTCGAACATTCCGATTGGGTACTGAGCCTCGGGGGCGGGAGCTCTCAGCTGTCCATCTGTCTGCGGAAGAGAGGAGGAAGAGAGGAAGAGGAGAGGAGGAGTGGAGGAGGAGGGATAGGGTCTTCCACTGTTACACTGAGAGAACCTGAGTGCGGGTGAGAGGAGGGGTGAGAGAGAGAGAGGCGAGGGGAGAGAGAGAGAGAGAGAGAGAGAGAGAGAGAGAGAGCAGGAGGGAATTGGAGAAGGAGAGAGAGAGGCAGGGAGGAAAAATAAAAGTGAGAGAGAGTGATACTATGTTAGAGCTGAAATGCATGGTAT
>NW_028162044.1:0-17500 GCF_964263955.1 Coregonus lavaretus
CGCTCTGGGGTCATCTTCTACAGAAAGGGTACGGGGGGCTGTCACTCTGGGGTCATCTTCTACAGAAAGGGGGGGGGGGGGGGGGCTGTCGCTCTGGGGTCATCTTCTACAGAAAGGGTACGGAGAGGAGAGGAGGGGGGGGGGCTGTCGCTCTGGGGTCATCTTCTACAGAAAGGGTACGGAGAGGAGAGGGGGGGGGGCTGTCGCTCTGGGGTCATCTTCTACAGAAAGGGGGGGGGGGGGGGGGCTGTCGCTCTGGGGTCATCTTCTACAGAAAGGGTACGGAGAGGAGAGGGGGGGGGGGGGGCTGTCGCTCTGGGGTCATCTTCTACAGAAAGGGTACGGAGAGGAGAGGGGGGGGGGGGGGCTGTCGCTCTGGGGTCATCTTCTACAGAAAGGGTACGGAGAGGAGAGGGGGGGGGGGCTGTCGCTCTGGGGTCATCTTCTACAGAAAGGGGGGGGGGGGGGGGGCTGTCGCTCTGGGGTCATCTTCTACAGAAAGGGTACGGAGAGGAGAGGGGGGGGGCTGTCACTCTGGGGTCATCTTCTACAGAAAGGGTACGGAGAGGAGAGGGGGGGGCTGTCGCTCTGGGGTCATCTTCTACAGAAAGGGTACGGAGAGGAGGGGGGGGGGGGGGCTGTCGCTCTGGGGTCATCTTCTACAGAAAGGGTACGGAGAGGAGGGGGGGGGGGGGGGCTGTCGCTCTGGGGTCATCTTCTACAGAAAGGGTACGGGGGGGGGGGGGGGGGCTGTCGCTCTGGGGTCATCTTCTACAGAAAGGGTACGGAGAGGAGAGGGGGGGGGGCTGTCACTCTGGGGTCATCTTCTACAGAAAGGGTACGGAGAGGAGAGGGGGGAGGGGGGGGGGGCTGTCACTCTGGGGTCATCTTCTACAGAAAGGGTACGGAGAGGAGAGGGGGGGGGGCTGTCACTCTGGGGTCATCTTCTACAGAAAGGGTACGGAGAGGAGGGGGGGGGGGGGGGGGGGGGGCTGTCGCTCTGGGTCATCTTCTACAGAAAGGGTACGGGGGGGGGGGGGCTGTCGCTCTGGGGTCATCTTCTACAGAAAGGGTACGGGGGGGGGGGGGCTGTCGCTCTGGGGTCATCTTCTACAGAAAGGGTACGGAGAGGAGAGGGGGGGGGGGGGGGGGGCTGTCGCTCTGGGGTCATCTTCTACAGAAAGGGTACGGAGAGGAGAGGAGAGGGGGGGGGGGGCTGTCACTCTGGGGTCATCTTCTACAGAAAGGGTACGGAGAGGAGAGGGGGGGGGGGGGGGGGCTGTCACTCTGGGGTCATCTTCTACAGAAAGGGTACGGGGAGGAGAGGGGGGGGGGGGGGGGGGGGCTGTCACTCTGGGGTCATCTTCTACAGAAAGGGTACGGAGAGGAGAGGGGGGGGGGGGGGGGGGCTGTCACTCTGGGGTCATCTTCTACAGAAAGGGTACGGAGAGGGGGGGGGGGGGGGGGGGGCTGTCACTCTGGGGTCATCTTCTACAGAAAGGGTACGGGGAGGAGAGGGGGGGGGGGGGGGGGGGGCTGTCGCTCTGGGGTCATCTTCTACAGAAAGGGTACGGGGGGGGGGGGGCTGTCGCTCTGGGGTCATCTTCTACAGAAAGGGTACGGAGAGGAGAGGGGGGGGGGGGGGGGGGGGCTGTCACTCTGGGGTCATCTTCTACAGAAAGGGTACGGGGGGGGGGGGGCTGTCGCTCTGGGGTCATCTTCTACAGAAAGGGTACGGAGAGGAGAGGGGGGGGGGGGGGGGGGCTGTCACTCTGGGGTCATCTTCTACAGAAAGGGTACGGAGAGGAGGGGGGGGGGGGCTGTCGCTCTGGGGTCATCTTCTACAGAAAGGGTACGGAGAGGAGAGGGGGGGGGGGGGGGGGGCTGTCACTCTGGGGTCATCTTCTACAGAAAGGGTACGGAGAGGAGAGGGGGGGGGCTGTCGCTCTGGGGTCATCTTCTACAGAAAGGGTACGGAGAGGAGAGGGGGGGGGGCTGTCGCTCTGGGGTCATCTTCTACAGAAAGGGTACGGAGAGGAGGGGGGGGGGGGCTGTCGCTCTGGGGTCATCTTCTACAGAAAGGGTACGGAGAGGAGAGGGGGGGGGGGGGGGGGCTGTCACTCTGGGGTCATCTTCTACAGAAAGGGTACGGAGAGGAGAGGGGGGGGGGGGGGGGGGGCTGTCACTCTGGGGTCATCTTCTACAGAAAGGGTACGGGGAGGAGAGGGGGGGGGGGGGGGGGGCTGTCACTCTGGGGTCATCTTCTACAGAAAGGGTACGGGGAGGAGAGGGGGGGGGGGCTGTCACTCTGGGGTCATCTTCTACAGAAAGGGTACGGAGAGGAGAGGGGGGGGGGGGCTGTCCCTCTGGGGTCATCTTCTACAGAAAGGGTACGGAGAGGAGGGGGGGGGGGGGGGGGGGGCTGTCGCTCTGGGGTCATCTTCTACAGAAAGGGTACGGGGAGGAGAGGGGGGGGGCTGTCGCTCTGGGGTCATCTTCTACAGAAAGGGTACGGAGAGGAGAGGGGGGGGGCTGTCGCTCTGGGGTCATCTTCTACAGAAAGGGTACGGAGAGGAGAGGGGGGGGGGGGGCTGTCGCTCTGGGGTCATCTTCTACAGAAAGGGTACGGAGAGGAGAGGGGGGGGGGGGCTGTCACTCTGGGGTCATCTTCTACAGAAAGGGTGCGGAGAGGAGAGGGGGGGGGGGCTGTCGCTCTGGGGTCATCTTCTACAGAAAGGGTACGGGGGGGGGGGGCTGTCGCTCTGGGGTCATCTTCTACAGAAAGGGTACGGGGGGGGGCTGTCGCTCTGGGGTCATCTTCTACAGAAAGGGGGGGGGGGGGGGGGCTGTCACTCTGGGGTCATCTTCTACAGAAAGGGTACGGAGAGGAGAGGAGGGGGGGGGGCTGTCGCTCTGGGGTCATCTTCTACAGAAAGGGTACGGAGAGGAGAGGGGGGGGGGCTGTCGCTCTGGGGTCATCTTCTACAGAAAGGGGGGGGGGGGGGGGGCTGTCGCTCTGGGGTCATCTTCTACAGAAAGGGTACGGAGAGGAGAGGGGGGGGGGGGGGCTGTCGCTCTGGGGTCATCTTCTACAGAAAGGGTACGGAGAGGAGAGTGGGGGGGGGCTGTCGCTCTGGGGTCATCTTCTACAGAAAGGGTACGGAGAGGAGAGGGGGGGGGCTGTCGCTCTGGGGTCATCTTCTACAGAAAGGGTACGGAGAGGAGAGGGGGGGGGGGGGGGGGGGCTGTCACTCTGGGGTCATCTTCTACAGAAAGGGTACGGAGAGGAGAGGGGGGGGGGGCTGTCACTCTGGGGTCATCTTCTACAGAAAGGGTACGGAGAGGAGAGGGGGGGGGGGGGGGGGCTGTCGCTCTGGGGTCATCTTCTACAGAAAGGGTACGGAGAGGAGAGTGGGGGGGGGGGGGCTGTCACTCTGGGGTCATCTTCTACGGAGGGGGGGGGGGGGGCTGTCACTCTGGGGTCATCTTCTACAGAAAGGGTACGGAGAGGAGGGGGGGGGCTGTCGCTCTGGGGTCATCTTCTACAGAAAGGGTACGGAGAGGAGAGAGGGGGGGGGGGGGGGGGGCTGTCGCTCTGGGGTCATCTTCTACAGAGAGGAGGGGGGGGGGGGGGGCTGTCGCTCTGGGGTCATCTTCTACAGAAAGGGGGGGGGGGCTGTCGCTCTGGGGTCATCTTCTACAGAAAGGGTACGGAGAGGAGAGGAGAGGGGGGGGGGGCTGTCACTCTGGGGTCATCTTCTACAGAAAGGGGGGGGGGGGCTGTCACTCTGGGGTCATCTTCTACAGAAAGGGTACGGAGAGGAGAGTGGGGGGGGGGGGGGGCTGTCACTCTGGGGTCATCTTCTACAGAAAGGGTACGGAGAGGAGAGGGGGGGGGGGGGGCTGTCGCTCTGGGGTCATCTTCTACAGAAAGGGTACGGAGAGGAGAGGGGGGGGGGGGGGGGGGGCTGTCGCTCTGGGGTCATCTTCTACAGAAAGGGTACGGAGAGGAGGGGGGAGAGGGGGGGGGGGGGCTGTCACTCTGGGGTCATCTTCTACAGAAAGGGTACGGAGAGGAGAGGGGGGGGGCTGTCACTCTGGGGTCATCTTCTATGTGGGGGGGGGGTGTTTCAATCTCAAACAGAGTGGTTTAGTGTGTGTATCCATGTTGGTTTCTCTCTCTTTCCCTCTCTGTGTGGGGGTGTCCTCCAGGAGTACGTAGTGTGGACCCGAAGGGAAAGGAGACTCTGTATAATCTGGAGTCTCTCATCAACCAGGCAGTGTTCCCAGGACTACAGGGAGGACCCCACAACCACGCCATCGCAGGTACAGGCACCTCTCTGGACACCTATATTGGCTTTATATACAGGCACCTAGACGGACATCCCCCAAGGCTTTATATACAGGCACCTAGACAGACATCTCCCAAGGCTTTATATACAGGCACCTAGACAGACATCTCCCAAGGCTTTATATACAGGCACCTAGACAGACATCTCCCAAGGCTTTATATACAGGCACCTAGACAGACATCTCCCAAGGCTTTATATACAGGCACCTAGACAGACATCCCCCAAGGCTTTATATACAGGCACCTAGACAGACATCTCCCAAGGCTTTATATACAGGCACCTAGACAGACACCTCCAAGGCTTTATATACAGGCACCTAGACAGACATCTCCCAAGGCTTTATATACAGGCACCTAGACAGACATCTCCCAAGGCTTTATATACAGGCACCTAGACAGACATCTCCCAAGGCTTTATATACAGGCACCTAGACAGACATCTCCCAAGGCTTTATATACAGGCACCTAGACAGACATCACCCAAGGCTTTATATACAGGCACCTAGACAGACATCTCCCAAGGCTTTATATACAGGCACCTAGACAGACATCTCCCAAGGCTTTATATACAGGCACCTAGACAGACATCTCCCAAGGCTTTATATACAGGCACCTAGACAGACATCTCCCATGGCTTTATATACAGGCACCTAGACAGACATCTCCCAAGGCTTTATATACAGGCACCTAGACAGACATCTCCCAAGGCTTTATATACAGGCACCTAGACAGACATCTCCCAAGGCTTTATATACAGGCACCTAGACAGACATCACCCAAGGCTTTATATACAGGCACCTAGACAGACATCTCCCAAGGCTTTATATACAGGCACCTAGACAGACATCACCCAAGGCTTTATATACAGGCACCTAGACAAGGTGGATACTATGACACCTCACAACCACACTATGACACCTCACAACCACACTATGACACCTCACAACCACACTATGACACCTCACATCCACACTATGACACCTCACAACCACACTATGACAGGTAAAGTAGCTAGGACACCTCACAACCACACTATGACACCTCACAACCACACTATGACACCTCACAACCACACTATGACACCTCACAACCACACTATGACAGGTAAAGTAGCTAGGACACCTCACAACCACACTATGACACCTCACAACCACACTATGACACCTCACAACCACACTATGACACCTCACAACCACACTATGACACCTCACAACCACACTATGACAGGTAAAGTAGCTAGGACACCTCACAACCACACTATGACATCTCACAACCACACTATGACAGGTAAAGTAGCTATGACACTTCACAACCACACTATGACACCTCACAACCACACTATGACAGGTAAAGTAGCTATGACACTTCACAACCACACTATGACACCTCACAACCACACTATGACACCTCACAACCACACTATGACACCTCACAACCACACTATGACACCTCACAACCACATTATGACACCTCACAACCACACTATGACACCTCACAACCACACTATGACACCTCACAACCACACTATGACACCTCACAACCACACTATGACAGGTAAAATAGCTAGGACACCTCACAACCACACTATGACACCTCACAACCACACTATGACACCTCACAACCACACTATGACACCTCACAACCACACTATGACAGGTAAAGTAGCTATGACACCTCACAACCACACTATGACACCTCATAACCACACTATGACACCTCACAACCACACTATGACACCTCACAACCACACTATGACAGGTAAAGTAGCTAGGACACCTCACAACCACACTATGACACCTCACAACCACACTATGACACCTCACAACCACACTATGACATCTCACAACCACACTATGACACCTCACAACCACACTATGACAGGTAAAGTAGCTAGGACACCTCACAACCACACTATGACACCTCACAACCACACTATGACACCTCACAACCACACTATGACACCTCACAACCACACTATGACACCTCACAACCACACTATGACACCTCACAACCACACTATGACAGGTAAAGTAGCTATGACACCTCACAACCACACTATGACACCTCACAACCACACTATGACACCTCACAACCACACTATGACACCTCACAACCACACTATGACACCTCACAACCACACTATGACAGGTAAAGTAGCTATGACACCTCACAACCACACTATGACACCTCACAACCACACTATGACACCTCACAACCACACTATGACATCTCACAACCACACTGACAGGTAAAGTAGCTAGGACACCTCACAACCACACTATGACACCTCACAACCACACTATGACACCTCACAACCACACTATGACACCTCACAACCACACTATGACACCTCACAACCACACTATGACACCTCACAACCACACTATGACAGGTAAAGTAGCTATGACACCTCACAACCACACTATGACACCTCACAACCACTCTATGACACCTCACAACCACACTATGACATCTCACAACCACACTATGACACCTCACAACCACACTATGACAGGTAAAGTAGCTAGGACACCTCACAACCACACTATGACACCTCACAACCACACTATGACACCTCACAACCACACTATGACATCTCACAACCACACTGACAGGTAAAGTAGCTAGGACACCTCACAACCACACTATGACACCTCACAACCACACTATGACACCTCACAACCACACTATGACATCTCACAACCACACTGACAGGTAAAGTAGCTAGGACACCTCACAACCACACTATGACACCTCACAACCACACTATGACACCTCACAACCACACTATGACACCTCACAACCACACTATGACATCTCACAACCACACTGACAGGTAAAGTAGCTAGGACACCTCACAACCACACTATGACACCTCACAACCACACTATGACACCTCACAACCACACTGACAGGTAAAGTAGCTAGGACACCTCACAACCACACTATGACACCTCACAACCACACTATGACACCTCACAACCACACTATGACACCTCACAACCACACTGACACCTCACAGCCACACTATGACACCTCACAGCCACACTATGACACCTCACAACCACACTATGACAGGTAAAGTAGCTATGACACCTCACAACCACACTATGACACCTCACAACCACACTATGACACCTCACAACCACACTATGACATCTCACAACCACACTGACAGGTAAAGTAGCTAGGACACCTCACAACCACACTATGACACCTCACAACCACACTATGACACCTCACAACCACACTATGACACCTCACAACCACACTATGACACCTCACAACCACACTATGACAGGTAAAGTAGCTAGGACACCTCACAACCACACTATGACACCTCACAACCACACTATGACACCTCATAACCACACTATGACACCTCACAACCACACTATGACACCTCACAACCACACTATGACACCTCACAACCACACTATGACAGGTAAAGTAGCTATGACACCTCACAACCACACTATGACACCTCACAACCACACTATGACACCTCACAACCACACTATGACACCTCACAACCACACTATGACAGGTAAAGTAGCTAGGACACCTCACAACCACACTATGACACCTCACAACCACACTATGACACCTCACAACCACACTATGACATCTCACAACCACACTATGACACCTCACAACCACACTATGACAGGTAAAGTAGCTAGGACACCTCACAACCACACTATGACACCTCACAACCACACTATGACACCTCACAACCACACTATGACACCTCACAACCACACTATGACACCTCACAACCACACTATGACAGGTAAAGTAGCTAGGACACCTCACAACCACACTATGACACCTCACAACCACACTATGACACCTCACAACCACACTATGACACCTCACAACCACACTATGACACCTCACAACCACACTATGACACCTCACAACCACACTATGACACCTCACAACCACACTATGACACCTCACAACCACACTATGACACCTCACAACCACACTATGACAGGTAAAGTAGCTATGACACCTCACAACCACACTATGACACCTCACAACCACACTATGACACCTCACAACCACACTATGACACCTCACAACCACACTATGACACCTCACAACCACACTATGACAGGTAAAGTAGCTATGACACCTCACAACCACACTATGACACCTTACAACCACACTATGACACCTCACAACCACACTATGACATCTCACAACCACACTGACAGGTAAAGTAGCTAGGACACCTCACAACCACACTATGACACCTCACAACCACACTATGACACCTCACAACCACACTATGACACCTCACAACCACACTATGACACCTCACAACCACACTATGACACCTCACAACCACACTATGACAGGTAAAGTAGCTATGACACCTCACAACCACACTATGACACCTCACAACCACACTATGACACCTCACAACCACACTATGACACCTCACAACCACACTATGACAGGTAAAGTAGCTAGGACACCTCACAACCACACTATGACACCTCACAACCACACTATGACACCTCACAACCACACTATGACATCTCACAACCACACTATGACACCTCACAACCACACTATGACAGGTAAAGTAGCTAGGACACCTCACAACCACACTATGACACCTCACAACCACACTATGACACCTCACAACCACACTATGACACCTCACAACCACACTATGACACCTCACAACCACACTATGACAGGTAAAGTAGCTAGGACACCTCACAACCACACTATGACACCTCACAACCACACTATGACACCTCACAACCACACTATGACACCTCACAACCACACTATGACACCTCACAACCACACTATGACACCTCACAACCACACTATGACACCTCACAACCACACTATGACACCTCACAACCACACTATGACAGGTAAAGTAGCTATGACACCTCACAACCACACTATGACACCTCACAACCACACTATGACACCTCACAACCACACTATGACACCTCACAACCACACTATGACAGGTAAAGTAGCTAGGACACCTCACAACCACACTATGACACCTCACAACCACACTATGACACCTCACAACCACACTATGACATCTCACAACCACACTATGACACCTCACAACCACACTATGACAGGTAAAGTAGCTAGGACACCTCACAACCACACTATGACACCTCACAACCACACTATGACACCTCACAACCACACTATGACATCTCACAACCACACTGACAGGTAAAGTAGCTAGGACACCTCACAACCACACTATGACACCTCACAACCACACTATGACACCTCACAACCACACTATGACACCTCACAACCACACTATGACATCTCACAACCACACTGACAGGTAAAGTAGCTAGGACACCTCACAACCACACTATGACACCTCACAACCACACTATGACACCTCACAACCACACTGACAGGTAAAGTAGCTAGGACACCTCACAACCACACTATGACACCTCACAACCACACTATGACACCTCACAACCACACTATGACACCTCACAACCACACTGACACCTCACAGCCACACTATGACACCTCACAACCACACTATGACACCTCACAACCACACTATGACAGGTAAAGTAGCTATGACACCTCACAACCACACTATGACACCTCACAACCACACTATGACACCTCACAACCACACTATGACATCTCACAACCACACTGACAGGTAAAGTAGCTAGGACACCTCACAACCACACTATGACACCTCACAACCACACTATGACACCTCACAACCACACTATGACACCTCACAACCACACTATGACAGGTAAAGTAGCTAGGACACCTCACAACCACACTATGACACCTCACAACCACACTATGACACCTCACAACCACACTGACAGGTAAAGTAGCTAGGACACCTCACAACCACACTATGACACCTCACAACCACACTATGACACCTCACAACCACACTATGACACCTCACCACCACACTATGACACATCACAACGACACTATGACACCTCACAACCACACTATGACACCTCACAACCACACTATGACACCTCACAACCACACTATGACACCTCACAACCACACTATGACACCTCACAACCACACTATGACAGGTAAAGTAGCTAGGACACCTCACAACCACACTATGACAGGTAAAGTAGCTAGGACACCTCACAACCACACTATGACACCTCACAACCACACTATGACACCTCACAACCACACTATGACATCTCACAACCACACTATGACACCTCACAACCACACTATGACAGGTAAAGTAGCTAGGACACCTCACAACCACACTATGACACCTCACAACCACACTATGACACCTCACAACCACACTATGACACCTCACAGCCACACTATGACACCTCACAACCACACTATGACACCTCACAACCACACTATGACACCTCACAACCACACTATGACACCTCACAACCACACTATGACAGGTAAAGTAGCTAGGACACCTCACAACCACACTATGACAGGTAAAGTAGCTAGGACACCTCACAACCACACTATGACACCTCACAACCACAATATGACACCTCACAACCACACTATGACATCTCACAACCACACTATGACACCTCACAACCACACTATGACAGGTAAAGTAGCTAGGACACCTCACAACCACACTATGACACCTCACAACCACACTATGACACCTCACAACCACACTATGACACCTCACAGCCACACTATGACACCTCACAACCACACTATGACACCTCACAACCACACTATGACACCTCACAACCACACTATGACACCTCACAACCACACTATGACACCTCACAGCCACACTATGACACCTCACAACCACACTATGACACCTCACAACCACACTATGACACCTCACAACCACACTATGACACCTCACAACCACACTATGACACCTCACAACCACACTATGACACCTCACAACCACACTATGACAGGTAAAGTAGCTAGGACACCTCACAACCACACTATGACACCTCACAACCACACTATGACACCTCACAACCACTCTATGACACCTCACAACCACACTATGACACCTCACAACCACACTGTGACAGGTAAAGTAGCTAGGACACCTCACAACCACACTATGACACCTCACAGCCACACTATGACACCTCACAACCACACTATGACACCTCACAACCACACTATGACACCTCACAACCACACTATGACACCTCACAACCACACTATGACACCTCACAACCACACTATGACACCTCACAACCACACTATGACAGGTAAAGTAGCTAGGACACCTCACAACCACACTATGACACCTCACAACCACACTATGACACCTCACAACCACACTATGACATCTCACAACCACACTATGACACCTCACAACCACACTATGACAGGTAAAGTAGCTAGGACACCTCACAACCACACTATGACACCTCACAACCACACTATGACACCTCACAACCACACTATGACAGGTAAAGTAGCTAGGACACCTCACAACCACACTATGACACCTCACAACCACACTATGACACCTCACAACCACACTATGACACCTCACAACCACACTATGACAGGTAAAGTAGCTAGGACACCTCACAACCACACTATGACACCTCACAACCACACTATGACACCTCACAACCACTCTATGACACCTCACAACCACACTATGACACCTCACAACCACACTATGACACCTCACAACCACACTATGACACCTCACAACCACACTATGACACCTCACAACCACACTATGACAGGTAAAGTAGCTAGGACACCTCACAACCACACTATGACACCTCACAACCACACTATGACAGGTAAAGTAGCTAGGACACCTCACAACCACACTATGACACCTCACAACCACACTATGACACCTCACAACCACACTATGACACCTCACAACCACACTATGACACCTCACAACCACACTATGACAGGTAAAGTAGCTAGGACACCTCACAACCACACTATGACACCTCACAACCACACTATGACACCTCACAACCACTCTATGACACCTCACAACCACACTATGACACCTCACAACCACACTATGACACCTCACAACCACACTATGACACCTCACAACCACACTGTGTGTGTGGTGTCCTAATGTACAGTGCATTGGGAAAGTATTCAGACCCCTTGACTTTTTCCACATTTTGTTACGTTACAGCCTTATTCTAAAATTGATTAAATAAAAAATGTCATCAATCTACACACAATACCCCATAATGACAAAGCGAAAACAGGTTTTTAGACATTTTTGCAAATGTATATAAAGAAAAACAGAAATACCTTATTTAGATAAGTATTCAGACCCTTTGCTATGAGACTCGAAATTGAGCTCAGGTGCATCCTGTTTCCATTGATCATCCTTGAGATGTTTCTACAACTTGATTGGAGTCCACCTGTGGTAAATTCAATTGATTGGACATGATTTGGAAAGGCACACACCTGCCTATATAAGGTCTCACAGTTGACAGTGCATGTCAGAGCAAAAACCAAGCTATGAGGTTGAAGGAATTGTCCGTAGAGAACCGAGACAGGATTGTGTCGAGGCACAGATCTGGGGAAGGGTACCAAAAAATGTCTGCAGCATTGAAGGTCCCTAAGAACACAGTGGCCTCCATCATTCTTAAATGGAAGAAGTTTGGAACCACCAAGACTCTTCCTAGAGCTGGCCGCCCGGCCAAACTGAGCAATCGGGGGAGAAGGGCCTTTGGTCAGGGAGGTGACCAAGGACCCGATGGTCACTCTGAGAGAGCTCCAGACTTCCTCTGTGGAGATGGGAGAACCTTCCAGAAGGACAACCAACTCTGCAGCACTCCACCAATCAGGCCTTTATGGTAGAGTGGCCAGACGGAAGCCACTCCTTAGTAAAAGGCACATGACAGCCTGCTTGGCGTTTGCCAAAAGGCATCTAAAGGACTCTCAGACTATGAGAAACAGATTCCCTGGTCTGATAAAACCAAGATTGAACTCCTTGGCCAGAATGCCAAATGGCACCATCCCTACAGTGAAGCATGATGGTGGCAGTATCATGCTGTGGATATGTTTTCCAGTGGCAGGGACTGGGAGACTAGTCAGGATTGAGGGAAAGATGAACAGAGCAAAGTACAGAGAGATCCTTGATGAAAACCTGCTCCAGAGCGCTCAGGACCTCAGATTGGGGCGAAGGTTCACCTTCCAACAGGACAACGACCCTAAACACACAGCCAAGACAACGCAGGAGTGGCTTCGGGACAAGTCTCTGAATGTCCTTGAGTAGCCCAGCCAGAGCACAGACTTGAACCCGATCTAACATCTCTGGAGAGACCTGAAAATAGCTGTGCAGCAACGCTCCCCATCCAACCTGACAGAGCTTGAGAGGATCCCAATGGTGGAACAAGCTCCCTCACGACGCCTGGACAGCAGAGTCACTGACCACCTTCCGGAGACACTTGAAACCCCACCTCTTTTTAAGGAATACCTGGGATAGGATAAAGTAATCCTTCTCTTCCCCCCACCCCCCATTAAAAAAATAAAAAAATAAAATGGGGGGTAATGTGTGTTAATGTGTGTTTAATGTGGTCCTCTGTAGCTCAGCTGGTAGAGCATGGCGCTTGTAACGCCAAGGTAGTGGGTTCGATCCCCGGGACCACCCATACACAAAAAAAATGTATGCACGCATGACTGTAAGTCGCTTTGGATAAAAGCGTCTGCTAAATGGCATATTATATTATTATTATATTATTTAATGTGTGTTTAATATGTGTTTAATGTGTGTTAATGTATGTTGTAATGTCTGTTAATGTCTGTTAATGTGGGTTAGTGTGTTTAATGTGTGTTAGTGTGTGTTAGTGTGTGTTAATGTGTGTTAATGTGTCTCCAGGTGTTGCAGTGGCCCTGAAGCAGGCTCTGACCCCAGAGTTTAAGGGTTAATGTGTGTTAATGTGTCTCCAGGTGTTGCCGTGGCCCTGAAGCAGGCTTTGACCCCAGAGTTTAAGGGTTAATGTGTGTTAATGTGTCTCCAGGTGTTGCGGTGGCCCTGAAGCAGGCTCTGACCCCAGAGTTTAAGGGTTAATGTGTGTTAATGTGTCTCCAGGTGTTGCGGTGGCCCTGAAGCAGGCTCTGACCCCAGAGTTTAAGGGTTAATGTGTGTTAATGTGTCTCCAGGTGTTGCAGTGGCCCTGAAGCAGGCTTTGACCCCAGAGTTTAAGGCATATCAGTACCAGGTTCTCTCTAACTGCAGAGCTATGGCCAACGCCCTCATCAACCACGGGTACAAGATCGTCACCGGTGAGACTATAATGTTGTGGTTAACAGACTTAACACCTGCGTTGGACCACACTGTAACCCAGCGTTTCCCAAACTGGCTCCCGGGGACCCCAAGGGGGGAATATTTGGGGTTTTGCCCGAGCACTTGTGTAGTGCTAGTTTGGGAAACGCTGCTGTTAGGGATGGGCTCAGTTATTAACCCTGTGCGTTAACTAGGGATGGGCTCAGTTATTAACCCTGTGTGTTAGCTAGGGTTGGGCTCAGTTATTCAATATCCCAACGGACGTTAATATTATAATACTTGTTGTTGTTAACCCTGTGTGTTAACTAGGGATGGCCACGGTTATTCAATATCCCAACAGACGTTAATATTATAATACTTGTGTGAGTATTCATCTATGCACTAAAAGTCTCCCGAGTGGCGCAGTGGTCTAAGGCACTGCATCGCAGTGCTAGCTGTGCCACTAGAGATCCTGGTTCGAATCCAGCCTCTGTCGTAGCCGGCCGCGACCCATGGGGCGGCGCACAATTGGCCCAGCGTCGTCCAGGGTAGGGGAGGGAATGGCCGGCAGGGATGTAGCTCAGTTGGTAGAGCATGGCGTTTGCAACGCCAGGGTTGTGGGTTCGATTCCCACGGGGGGCCAGTATGAAAAAATAATAATGTATGCACTCACTAACTGTAAGTCGCTCTGGATAAGAGCGTCTGCTAAATGACTAAAATGTAAAAAATGTAAAACAATTTATAGGCCTATTTTAACATTGAAACGTTTCTTGTATGTTTTATTAAAATATATAGATTTGACATGGTTACATAAAATGATTCATGTTATATCATTTTGTTAATTTATTAATATCATTTTGTTAATTTAATAAAACAAACTTTTCAATGTAGGTTTTATGACGTGCGCCCCATAAAAATACCTGTAGCCGTCCGGTAGCCTTCACGTGTGTAGCTTGTTGTTCAAAGCTGCAAAAATATACAGAAATGATGCATTATCTGATGAAATTGCTTTAGAAAGGAGCACAAGACAGGGATGTCCCCTCTCCCTCCTCATGTTTGCTTTAGAAAGGGGCACAAGACAGGGATGTCCTCTCTCCCCCCTCATGTTTGCTTTAGAAAGGGGCACAAGACAGGGATGTCCCCTCTCCCCCCTTCATATGCGCGCCATGGTTGTTTCGCCTGCCCCCCCTCAAGCTGGCTCGCCTGGGGCGTGTTCATTGCGCCGATTCTGTTGCAAAAAAAAACGTTTCTGAACGGAAGCAAACTAAATGGGGAGGGATCTACCTGAATTTGTCCAATAGAAACTCTTGTTTTAGTTTGCAAACTGTTTGGACGAATGATTCCACACCTTCTCTTTCTCTTCCCGATTGATGCCAGTGTGTGTTCAGTCTTCGGTCTGGTGTCTGTAGAATATCGTAGCCTATTCACAAAATAGTCCAAATTGGTGGAGTGAAATTAAATGAATAACTTGTTTCAAAAAAAGTATTTAAAAAAAATATATGGAAAAGTGGTGCGTGCATATGTATTCACCCCCTTTGCTATGAAGCCCCTAAATAAGATCTGGTGCAACCAATTACCTTCAGAAGTCACATAATTAGTTTAATAAAGTCCACCTGTGTGCAATCTAAGTGTCACATGATCTCAGTATATATACACCTGTTCTGAAAGGCCCCAGAGTCTGCAACACCACTAAGCAAGGGGCACCACCAAGCAAGGGGCACCACCAAGCAAGGGGCACCACCAAGCAAGGGGCACCACCAAGCAAGCGGCACCATGAAGACCAAGGAGCTCTCCAAACAGGTCAGGGACAAAGTTGTGGAGAAGTACAGATCAGGTTTGGGTTATAAAAAAAGATCTGAAACTTTGAACATCCCATGGAGCACCATTAAATCCATTATTTTTAAAAATGGAAAGAATATGGCACCACAACAAACCTGCCAAGAGAGGGCTGCCCACCAAAACTCACGGACCAGGCAAGGAGGGCATTAATCAGAGAGGCAACAAAGAGACCAAAGATAACCCTGAAGGAGCTGCAAAGCTCCACAGCGGAGATTGGAGTATCTGTCCATAGGACCACTTTAAGCCGTACACTCCACAGAGCTGGGCTTTACGGAAGAGTGGCCAGAAAATTGAGCTAATTGAGCTTTTTGGCCATCAAGGAAATGCTATGTCTGGCGCAAACCCAAAACCTCTCATCACCCAGAGAACACCATCCCCACAGTGAAGCATTTTGGTGATACAAACCCCCCAAAAATCAATTTTAATTCCAGGTTGTAAAGCAACAAAATAGGAAAAATGCCAAGGGGGGTGAACACTTTGGAAAGCCACTGTAGCTGAGAAGGAAAAGCAGACTGTGAGGTGGAATTGAGGTACGGTAATGGAAGTACAGGTGCAATGCTTCACCATCTGAAAGCGACGCACCGCAAGACCCAAACTGTTGCTGGCAGCAGCGCAGCTGCGTTGTGAATTTACGGGACATTTTATGCATTTTTCTTATTGTTTTAACGGAAAACTGTTTTATTTTAATTTTATTTTTTTGCTGTTTTTAAACGTTAAGAATAGTGGTCCATTTGTCACATCCCTAGTTGCTATATGGTTGTCTTAATGTTGTTATATGGTTGTGTTAATGTTATATGGTCGTGTTCATCAAACCAAATCGTATTTGTCACATACACGTGTTTAGCAGATGTTATTGCGGGTGTAGCGAAATGCTTGTGCTTCTAGCTCCGACAGTGCAGTAATATCTAGCAAGTAATATCTAACAATTTTACAACATATACCCAATACAAACAAATGTTGTGTTAATGTTGCTATATGGTTGTGTTAATGTTGCTATATGGTTGTGTTAATGTTGCTATATAATGGTTGTGTTAATGTTGCTATATGGTTGTGTTAATGTT